>NC_033623.1:2528985-2625132 GCF_001540865.1 Ananas comosus | reverse complement strand
TATATATATATATATAGAGAGAGAGAGAGAGAGAGAGAGAGAGAGAGAGTCCGGTTGGGATACTATCGATAGCACGAAGCATTTGGTGCTATCAAATTTTATGCCGTTAGATTTACCTCTTTTATCATTTTTAATCGTTCGATTATACTATTCAACTAACCACCCACTCAACCCTAGGGGCCCCACATCATTCTAACCACACATCTTTTAATCCAAGGGCAGAAAACCTAATAGCACCAAGTCATTGGTGCTATTGATAGTATTCCAGCCTAGTTATATATGAGTTGAGCTATGATACTTTTAGAAGCACCATCCACTTGGTGCTTCTAAGTTTCTAACCTTTGGATCCACTCCACAATTACTAATATCTCTTGGATCAAACACTATTCCACCTACCACCACCTACCACCATCTACCACCACTATTCCACCTACCATCACCTACCACCACCTACCACCACCTACCACCATCATCTCAACCTCACATCTCTCCATCCAAGGGCTAAAAATTCTAAAGCACCACCCATTTAGTGCTTTTGGGAGTATTCTAGCTCCACTAGAGTTGAGCTATGATACTTTTAGAAGCACCATCCACTTGGTGCTTCTAAGTTTCTAACCTTTGGATCAACTCCATAATTACTAATATCTTTTGGATCAAACACTATTCACTTTTATATATATATAGAGAGAGAGAGAGAGAGAGTAGAACTACTATACTATCGGAAGCATAGAGAATCTGATGTTTCCAATTTTTTAGCCGTTAGATCAACCCCTTTAATCATTTTTAACCTTTAGATTAATATTATTATCCTGTGGGGACCATTCAACCCTAGAGGTACTACTCAACCCTGGAGGGACTGCAATCATCCCAACCGTATAATTCTTAATCTAAGGGTCAAAATATCGGAAGCATCAAATGCTCTATGCTTCCGATAGCATAGTAGCTCTACACACACACACACACACACACACACACACACACACACACATATTTATCGCATGGCTTAATTGAGTGAGCTAATATCAATTATATTATCTCTCTGCTGTTTTTTGAAAAAAAAAAAAAAGGAAAAAAGGAACCAAAAAAAAAATCCAAACGATTTGATCACTGGCAGCTAGTGTATCTATAGTATCTTGAGTTGTAATAAAAGATGTGGAACTTTATCTTTCTTTAGGCTGACATTAAAAACCCCGAAGGTGGATTTCTATATCCTTAAAACAGCCAACTTATGGGATTCAAACAAATTCTTCGTCATGTTCACGAACATCATCAATAACACTATAATAGATTTCCAAGAAAAAAAGAAAATAATACAGCATATGTATATATAAGAAGAGAGAGAGAGAAAACGAGAGAGAAAGAGAGTTTGAGCTGGAATCTATGCAGTAAGAAATGAGCTATTTGCACCCCCATTTGTTATTTTCGATGATGGTCGCTGGTTCCTGGGTTCTGGCAGTCCTTGGGCTTCAAGCACTGAGACTTGTCGAAACGTCTGAAGAGTGTCGGGAAAGTCAGAGTCGTTTTGCCGCGAATGGACGCAAAACGGACTCATGGCGCGAAAGTAGAGGTTTGACATTGGAATCTGGTAAAGTACAGGGTTTTCAGTATTGAGTACTGGCCACCAGGCAGAGGAGTACCGATACAGATCGTGTAACTCCGATAACAGAATGTCTCCGGGTTGCGCCAACTGTGCTGAGTACCGGTAGTTCGGGTTGATGGTCCCAGCCGGCTGTGGTGCGAGCTTGCAGGTGTGAGAGGCCAAGCACGCGGTACTCAAAATTGGGTACGTATTCAGTTGGATATGTGATAGTAAGGGATATTTTGTCAGTGGGTATCGATACCCTCACTTAATTCTCGCCCTTAATATCATTTGCAGAGAGCTCTGAGATGAGGTTTCGTATGTGATGCTCTCTGTCTCTCTAAGTTTTTGGAGCGTGTCGTGGTGATCAGCGGCTGCGAGCATCGGGTATCTTGACGTTGCCGGCGAGGAGCCGTTCGACGGCTGGCGGCGTCGTGGTTGCATCATTGGAAAGCCAACCGAATGCGTAGGTTTCTTCTTCTTAGACTTCTCGCCGTAGTTTGGACGTAGCGTGTTGAGGTGGATTAATGTTTACCGAAATCGTCGAACTCGCTCCTAAGTTTATAGCATCGTCGATATTATTCAATTAGTTCTATTTTCTTGCTAGGTACTCGAATTCATAGATTAGGTAATAAAATCTGAATTTGTAGTTAAACTGAGATATAATCTTTAATGTTGGACTTAAATTGACTTAGGAGAAACATATAGATCCTACACCGATTTTTGATAAATTACCATGATTTAGTTTTAGGAACTGTTGTTCGTTGTAATCGCCGTTGTTCGTATCGCGGTGGATACCACAGTTATGTAGGATGAGTTTAAACGCTCTGTCGAGTTGGGTAAGCCGAGCTTATTTTTACAGTAGTATGTAGACTGTTTTTGACTGTTGAGTTGCGTCACGTTGACGGTGGACCCAGATTCTTTGTTTTGCCCTCAAGATTGTGCCAATGGCAAATGGAGCTTTGGTTGTTAGAACGGGTTGATCATTTCATTGATTACTAGTCGTGAGAGCCTGATGTGGCTCGACAGACCATCTGCATATCTCGGTGGGCTCGCACCCACGAGTGCCCCTCGGATTTGGCTATGTGCTTGCGTTGATTCAGTAGTGTCTGTTTAAGGACTTTGCTCATCGACCGGTAGCCTTCGTGGGGTGGTGTGCGGTGTACCTTCGAAGGCTGGGACGGTGCGTTCCAGTTACCCCTAGTAGTTTGGAGTCAGAGAAATTGCATTCTGTTTTATCTACAGATAGTTAAGTGTTGTGTTAAGCGATAGTATATGTATACAGCTATAGGGCTCTCCACTTTCCTAATCAATCTACTTTATCACTTTTCTGTAGACTTTACGTGGGTGAAGCCTTTGAGATCGGTGACAACTATTCTCACTGAGGACTACTTCTTTTTTGCAGTAGTTCTCACCCCAGTTGTTACTGCTTGTTTGCATAGCCTTCGTCCCGGCTGTTGTATCCCCTGATTCTGATCGTGAAAATGGACGTTCGCGAGCTCAGATCGCCTTCCAGCTTTGCTGCAATATTAGAGGTACCTTCAGAGATAGTTTTGGGCTTTCCTTGCACATACTGTGTGTTGTCGGGGTCACGCTGGAGCGAGTTGTGATGTAACTTTTTACTATTACACAACCCCTTCGAGTTTATACTATTATATATTAATATATATATATATAGTATTATATTATTATTATATATACCTAAATAATTATATATACAATATAATAAAATGCATTATCTTTCAGTTTAGCAAACATCAAAATAACTTATTGTTGTACTTGGTTTTTTGTTACAGGTACCAGCTATCGCTTCGTACAGAAAAAATTTCTTATGTATACGGCCGGTCTGTTGTGTGCCGCGAGAACGTGTAATCCGGCGCGTGACAGATGGGGCCTCAAATCGACGATCGCTCCCCGTTGAATATGATCTAATCCCACTTAAAGTATCTAGAAACCAAATTTAAATCTTTCGACATATTAGCTTTAATGATCAACGGCGTTTCAAAATTACTATAATTTTTTTAATGGTCGATAAAGTTATCTCGTTTAACGGCATAAAGACATACAAATCAATTGAATTTTGGTTAGAAAATTCTTATAAGAATGTTTAGACAAGATCATACTCTTGATCTTGATTATAAACTCCTTATCATCACTTTTTAAAGAATTTTATTTTCCAGCGTTCATTTTTTGTCCGTAGTGTGTGTGGAGCTACTATGCTATCGGAAGCATAAAGTAGATGGTGTGTAGAGCATACTAATGCTATCGGACAACATAAGTAGTTTATGCTTTCGTTTAGGCCTTTATATCAAAAATTCTACTACGGTTGGGGATGACAAGTGGTCCCTTAGCGTTAGTGTCCGCCCTAAGGCGTTGAGTCGTTCCCATGGTTAATGAATTTAATTAATGGCTTAGAAATGATCAAATAAGGTTGATCTAAGGGCTAAAAAAATGCAAGCATCAACTATATATTTCGGATAGCATAATAGCTCTACTATATATATATATATATATATATATATATATATATATAATATATATATTATATATATATATATATATATATATTTATATATATATATATATAATTTATATATATTAGGGGTGTAAACGAGCCGAAACACGAGCTGGCTCCGTTCAACGTATCGAGCCGAAAATTCAACTCGTGTTGGCCGTTTATTAACAAGCCGAAACGAGCTGGCTCACAGCTGGCAAATAAATCATAAATTAAAAAAATTAGATTAAATATATTAAAAAATAATTTTATAAATTTTATTTCATATAGACTTTGATCTAATAGTTGAACTTTACATATAAATGAAATCTTTTTATAATTAAACTCGCATTTAATATTTTATTTTACTAAATTAAATAATAACAATATGTATTATTATATAATTATTTATTATATATAAAAATATAAATTAAATATTATATAAATATAAAATATATGTATTCAAGCTTGTTATACAATACGAGACGAGCTGATCCAGCTCGTGTTCGACTTTTATTAAACGGCTGAAAAGTCCAGCTCGTGTTCGGCTTGTTTACTGACACGAGTAGAGCCGATTCAGAGCTCATTTCGAGCCGCACACGAGCTAGCTCGTCGAACTAGCGAGCTGGATTGCCACCTATTATAATATATATTATATATATATATATATATATATATATATATATATATAATTATCTCACACATATATATATATAAGATTGAGCTCTCTATGTTTTTAAAAGTAACGAAGTCATTGGTGCTTGCCTAAGTTTTCAGCTCGCTGGGATTCAAAGGGATGTGGCGGTTAGAATGATCTGGGCCCTCTGGGTGCATTGGGTGGTTTGTTTTGAAAATAGTATCAATCTGTAACGGATAAAAATGGATCAAAGACTATAGATCTTACCACAGTAAAAAAATTTAACAACACCAAAGTGCTTTGTCTTTTACAAGCACCCATAGCCGGAATATTTTATGATATAATATATATTATAATATATATATATATATATATATTATATATATATATATAGTAATAATATAGTCCCGCTTACAAGCTTTTATGAAGTTTAGTTCCCTTATACTCAATAACAGTTTCTCGGCCGCTTATGATTTGATTGCCATTAGCATCTTCCACCCCATTAGAATCATAGCTATTCAACCAACGTACCACTCCCCCTCGGGAACCACTATCATTCTAAGGTGAGCGACCACCTCATCCTAACCGCAACATCCCATTAATCGACGTGAAAGAAATTTATCTAGTACAAAGTGGGTCTATACGCATAGAGTATAGTAGCCCCAGCCTTATATAATAACTATATATATACTATATAATATATTATCTATATATAAGAGTATAAGGTATAGAGAGAAGAGAGAGAGAGAGAGAGAGAAGAGAAGAAGAGTAGGGCTACTATAACTCTTATCATGAGTATATATGTGCCCCTTCGTATTCATAGTTACTTTTTGAATGATGTAGTTTCTGGAATTAACGATCATTTGCTGTTAAATTGATCTAGAGTATTTAAAAACTTTTTAAAAAAAAATAAATTTCGAATTTTCAAAATCTAGAATAAACAAATCCCATCAAACTTCGGACATAAAAATGAGAACCAGTCTAAAATTGAACGCATATACTTAAAAACTAATGGATAACCTGTATTCTCAATTAAGATTGGACGTATTGATCTTTAATTCTAGAATCCTGAGATTAGGAATTTTCTTTAAGAAATTCATCAATTTTCAATTCTTTTACACCATTAAACTAGCAAGTTATCTTATATTCGGTCGTTATAAAAAGTAATTGTAATTTTGAGATTTTTTTAATCATAGTGAAGTATGCATCGGTTAAAAAAAGTATTAAAAATTTGAATTTTAAAATTCTTAAATCTCCCTTAGATAATGTTTTAACAATCTGAACTCGTCATAATCAAATACTTTATCATAACAAACAACTATGATAGCGAAACCAATAATACTCATAAAAAGTATAGTAAACGGACATATAAGGTATATATAATAACTATTTTGACATCAAATGAAGTTTGTGTGTGCTTTCTGAATTATTATGAATGAATTTATAACAGTCTAGCCACCATTTAATAGACAGCTAATTAATTAATGTGAGCACAGTTTAGAGCCAAATTGAGGATCACTTGTCGAATGCAAATTCAGACGAATACACACTTAGACTTGTTTGGTTCAATGGTGGACCAATTGGAAATGGATAAATACAGATGGAAATGAATTAGAATGGTCAATTGCGAGATACCCACCAACCCACTCCCGACAAGACATTTTGGTTTATATTGTGGAATTGGAGAATACTTGTAGATCGATTATCATATTTTATTGGTTTTGAGCTTCGTAATAAGAACTTAAAAAAATTATAGGATACTATAATACTAATTTTACTTTCAAAATATAATTTTATATATTTAAAATTTATGAAAATATAATCTACTTCTTCTATAAGTTTTTCAAAAAAAATATCCAACATTTAATTTTAAAATTTTTATGATGTGGGTAGGATAGGGTTTGAGAAGAGGATACGTTTTTTTTTTTTTTTTATGAGAAAGGGTGAGAGAGGGGTGAGATGGTCACAGGGCTCGAGACTTAGTGGGCTCTCCAGAATGAAATCTCAATCCGCAGACTAGAGAACGGAGTCAAGGTTGAAAGACTAAATGGGCTATTCCCATTCCAAGTCTGGAATATGAAAATTCCAAACGTTTTATGCAATCAAACAAATATAATCGAAATTTGATTAACCGATTCTCATTCCATAATCCAGAAATGGATGACCAACAGAAAACAAACCCTTAATTAAGTAATGTTTATGTTTCTTTGTTGACCCATCTTTCATCCAGGACCATAATAAGATTCGATATATTATAGCAAGTAACAAATAGTCATAATCATAACTTTTTGGGATTAATTATAATTTGTATATACGGTTGATTGCATCATATTCTTGCAAAAGGATTGATTGTTTAACAATTCATTCGACTAACTTACCCAACAATACAAATATAAATTTGATAAAAAAGGAAAGAGATCCGCTGATTGCGAAAGTAAGATACTCCATCTTCAAAATAAAAACTGAACAAAGATAACACGGCAATTTCACCCACTACCCTCTCAATATCGAAAATATCATAAAATACGCCTACAACGTTGAAAATATCATATATACCCTTCAATGCTCAAAAATTTTCACCAATTATCTGTTCCATCTTAACGTCTGTTACTTAAAACTATAGCGTTAGAGAGTTGGGTTAAATAAAGTGATTACCACAAAAATGACTAATTTAGCCCTAAAAATGTTACGGTATTATTTGATTAGCAATAATGAATAATTAAGGTGGCAATTTCATCATAACCTTCTAAATTTAAAAATAAATATCTCGTAGCACTAATTATTAAGTGGGTAAAAAGTAAAGAAATCCACTCACTTGTAAAGTTTCATTTTGAGATAGACCCTGTTAGTTTTCATTCTTTTAACACTAAAAAGGAGCTGAACTATCGAGTTTTTTTTTAATATTTACTTTACTTAGTTAAAACGTTTATTTTTAATTGGAGTGCCCTCGCATGAATTTGATAAAATTTTTTAATTTTTGTTGGAAAAAAAAACACCGATTCGCAAAAATTTTTAAAAAACCTTAGGTGTGAGAGGGTATATATATATTATAAAGAGTTTTGTTATAATATTCGGCTAGTAACCAACTTGGGTTACTTGAATTTGTTTTCGATGATGAGAATTTCCAAATTGACATTGCACCTGTTAAATATGAAATAAACCATTTTAACTATCTTGAAAATCAAGTTTCATTCCGGCTTTTGCTGAGTTACGATCATGGCGAAGTGAACTATGATGAGGAGGGTTTTCCATAAAATTTTACTTATTGTTAACCAATAAATTTCAATTAAAATAAAAGTTGTGTGAGAGGCAGATCATATAAGCTAATAATGCTAAATATAGAGAATTTTGATATCAAAATATTTTTAGCATGAGATATGTGAGTTATTTAAATAAAATTTTTAAAAATAAATCTTTAAATAGTTAATGTTGAATTCTACTATAGACAAATTGCATTATAACTATGTATAATTTAAAAGCGAAAAATCATAATGAGATTTAACTATCACACTTAATAGACTATGGATCTTTAATTGTAATATTTTAGAAATAATGTTAAATTATTATGTGATTCAAATGTTAAAAATTGATCATATAATTAATCTTAAATATTAAATGTTTAAATTGTTGCTAGGGGTAAAATTGGTATTTATAAAATATTGGACGACCATTTGACTGAAAGTTAAGCTAAAGGGTATCTGTGAATATTTTTGGGTTTAAGAGGGGTATTGATGATATTTTTCAGTTTAGAGGGTTATCCATGAAATTATGATTTTTCATAGGGGTATTGATGAAATTATCCCAAGAATATATTTCCATGCATGGCTTAATTGAATGAGCTAATCTCAATTTATAATTATATTTCTCTTTTTTTGGAAAACAAAGAAAAAAAAAGGAACCAAAAAAAAAAAATCCAAGATTTGATCATCTGACTTGTAGATTCATGTTGTTGTACTATAAAACCTACTTCGAACATGATCACCATTGTGCACAATTAAGTAATAAGAAATTAGTCATTCATTGAATATTGCCGAGTCAACCATCATGTTAACACAAATTACTCTAGCCTAGCTAGGTTTTCGAAAAATAAACTATTGTCCCACATCTTTTAGGATGGTATTAGAATAAGAGGTTCTGAATTTGAATCTCATCATAATTCTAGTCTCATTTAATTTTCTCTTATTTAATTTAAGATTTGCGTCTTTAGCCTGTCCAAATATCTCAAATTCAGATACGACGAAAAGTGTAAAATATAAATATCAAAAGCATCATAACTTTTGTTTTTGCAAAATTATAGTTGTTTCATAGTATTTGAACGCATCATAAGGTAGATAGCTAAGGGATTTAAACCAAGGGTATCTCTACAAATTTTTCAAAATGTTGTCCTTAATTTTAAGCTGTAATTTATTGATACATGTGAGTTGGATGACTTTAGCAAACAAACATACCATAATTCTATATAAATTATTGTGTAAACTTTAATTTGCCACCTTTTGATTCAAAAAGTTGTGCTTAACTTTTTTTATGATCTTACATCTATTTTGTCCAGCAATCTTTTATTAAATAGAATAGCAAAGTAAAAATGAGCTAAACAACCATAACTAAGTCTTTGAACCTTATAGTGGTAAAGCGAAAGTGAGCTAAATCACAGATGGGCAAATTAAAGTTTACTTTAAATAATTTTATCCAAATTAAGCATTATTTTTTTTTTATTTTTTTTTTTTTACCGACCGTCCTCAGAGCAAGTGGCAAAGAACTTAGTGGTTGGTATCCGAGACCCAAGTTTGAATCCTAGTTAATTCATATTTCTAGCTAAGTTTATTTCTAAATGAAATAAACAAAGCGGGTAGCGTGCTACCTATCTCTCCAAAACAAAAAAATTTTTTTTTTTGAGAGAGAAAGATAACATTCTATTCACTTTAATTATTTTTTAAAATAAACTTAGCTAAAAATATGAAGCAGCTAATTTTGAAACTTGAGATCTCTGGTGCTAACTATTCAATTGTTTACTATTTGTTTTAGAAACAGTTGATAAAAGCATTACTTTTCTTAACTAAAAAGTAAGTTAGGTTTGGGCCCAAGCAGTACACGATTGAGCTAGACATATATTTTCTCCATGCAAACCCCCTTCTGCAACTCCCCAGTAGTGGATGTGAAAGACAAATGAAAAGGCCCTATCAGGTACCCTTTTCAGTTAATTCCATCTGTACATGACTAGGGGGTATGCATCATTGAAGGGAAAAAAAAAAAAAGAAGAAAGAAACAAATCATTACATCCCTTCCCACTTTTGTTTTTGCCTCTGTGGTGGCTATTGATTAGGTTACACAAGGACAAGCATCATTGTGTACCTCAAATTTCAATTTTCTAGAGAGAGAGAGAGAGAGAGAGATGAATTTTTTAGAGAGAGAAAGAGAGATAGAGATAGTTATAGTATAATATTTTTATTTAGAGAAAGTTGGTATAGTATTCCTTTTGTTTATTTTTTAAAAAAATAAACTTAGTTAGAAGCATAAATTAACTATACCACGAAATTGGAACCTCAAATATCAACTATTAAATTCTTTAATCAAATACATTAGATCCTGTTAGATAATAATATAATATTATTTGATGGAATGCTACAAGTAGTGCTACTAGAAAAATTATTATAAGAGAAGTTAAGTAGGAATTCTTTAGGTTAAAAGACCCTTAATTGAACTTTTATCTTATTTTCATGATGGGGAATCGGAATTTATATGAACGGCGTTGTTAAATATAATATAGAATATTTGAGCCTTCTAAAAATAAAATTTGTGATTTTTTAATATCATATGTACTTAGCTTTCATGCAGTTTCAAAATTAGCTATTTTCATGGTCAACATGGAGTATACGTTTGGATACCACTTGATTAGTAAGCAATTAATGTTATACAATCGTAAAATTCAATTTTAAAAAATATTGCAGATAATAATCTATAGTGTTGATTGTCAATTTAGATATTTCATCATCGAGAAAAATATGAAAATAAAAAGATGATTTTCTTAACTCCAAAAGTATTATGGTATTATAATAATTCATTTCAACAACTTACTCTTTTGCATAATAAAATTTTCTAAATTAAAACATCTACTTCCGTACCACCGATCGTATGTACCTAACATAGTTGACTAAGGCTTAGTTTGATATTGAGGTCTATCTAACGCTATTAGATAAAATGGAGTTAAGGAAAAAACATGTAGGGATATATTTCTGCGTTCTCCGGTGGGACTGCAGAAAATATATCGTAACCGACTCATCGCGATATGCGGAACACAATATTACGTACGAAAACAAACAGGATATTTTTCTAACGTACTTTCTCACCGCACGTAACGTAATCCCCGTGCAATCCCAAACGAAGCCTAAGAACTATAACTACTCAGCCCACTAATAATAATAATTCGTTGAACTCAAAACTACCGGCCTAAAATATTTAAATCCACTAGTTAATACTAGTGTCCATGATCTCTTATATATCACATCACAATTTTATTTCCATCCGATATATCATAAGAACTTAGTGATTAATACTCAAGGTCCAAAATTTCGAAACCTAACTGTTTCACATTCCTAACTGAATTTATTCTAAATAAGTGAACGACATAGATATCATATTATCTTTCTCTATGAAAAAACAGACATTTTGTCAATCTAACTCTGAGGTGAGATCAGAGGGCATCTCCTCAACTAGAGCTTTTCCCTGAGATTGGTGTCCCTGCAGTGGGAGCAGTACATAGAGCACATGGGCTAGTAAGTACTTAAGTACTGCTATGGTCTCTGATTAAACTACACGAAGGTGCTTCCAGAATGCGCCGGGTATATATATGTGTAAGCCGCTTATTAATTAGGAACTAGGCTGCTAATGAATAATAATTAATTAGAAAATGTTGGTAAATGCATGGTTGAAGGGATCGAATGGCACTATATATATATATATATATATAGAGTTGAGCTATGATACTTTTACAAGTATTACCATCATGGTGCTATTAGGTTTTAAGTCATTAGATCTACTTTTTTATTATTAATAGTCCTTGGATTAAACACTATTCCACCTACCACCACCTACCACTATCATCTCAACCTCACATCTCTCCATCTAAGGGCTAAAAACACACAATTATCACCCCCATGATACTTTTACAAGTATTCTAGCCCTACTCATATATATATATATATATAGAGAGAGAGAGAGAGAGAGAGAGAGAGAGATATAAGCCGCTTATTAATTAGGAACTAGGCTGCTAATGAATAATAATTAATTAGAAAATGTTGGTAAATGCATGGTTGAAGGGATCGAATGGCACTATATATATATATATATATATAGAGTTNCTTCTATAAAAGATAAAAGTTTTCGCGTACGAAACAGTTTTCAAAAGATTTTTCGTGGACTTCTGTTTAAACATCGAATGTAAAACTACGGGGTGAATGGTGAATGTATGAATGTATAGCTATCTGTATATTCATTTAATTGTGGTTGTATACTGTTTGTACTTTTGTACTTGTGTGACGCCGTGCAAGTACAGGGGAGACTCTGTCCGTGTGAACAGTGGATTCCCTGTATTTGTGGCGGATCTGGCATACTCTGGGTCAGGTTTTCAAAAAAAATTCAAATGCTTTTCCGCTGTGTTTCAAACAAAAAGGGGACCCCGGGGCGTGACAATTATCTAAAAAGTGATAATAGAAATTTTGTAATCAAGATTGAGAGTATAAATCTTGTTCAAAATAGTTTAAAGAATTTTCTAACCAAAATTCAATTGATTTGGATAGCTTTACACGTTTAAACGAGAAAACACCTTATATCGACTGTTAAAATTATAAATTTTGAAACCCTTTGATCATTAGGTCAATGATGTCGAAAAAATTTAAAATTTGATTTCTAAATACTTCAAGTGATATAGATCATGTTCAACGGCGCCGATCGTCGATTTGAAGGCTCCATCATCAAAAACAAATAGGTGGCAACGAAGCCCGTTTGCTACCGATAGCATTCCAGCTCAGCTCTATATATATATATATATATATATATATATATATAGAGTAGAGCTACTATACTCTTATGAGTATATTGGGCCATTCATACTCATAAGTTGTTTTCGATGATAGGACTTCTGAATCGACGATCAACTCCGTTAAATATGATCTAGAGTATTTGAAATTTCTAAAAAATAAATTTCGTAATTTTTCGAGATCATAATAAAGTCCATCAAACGGGCATAAAGTGAACGGTCAAAATCGAACGACATCCTAAAAATGGATGATCGGATCCTTCAATTTAAGATCGGAGTTATTGATCTTTATCTAGGTATATTGAATAGAATTTTCTATCAAAAATTCAACATATTCCAATTCTTTTACACCGTTAAACTAGAAAGTATCCCATACCGACCGTTAAAAATTGTCAATTTTGTGACCTTTTGATCGCAAGGTAAATGATATCAAAAAATAATAAAATTTGATTTCTAGACGTTTTAAATGCTCTATATAACGTTTAACGGTGTGGATCGTCAATTAGGAAGCTCTATCATCGAAAACTACTTATGAGTACGATCAAAAACTCACGCAACCGGCTGGAATATTATCGATAGTACCAAGTGCTTGGTGCTACCGAGTTTTCTGCCGTTAGATTTAACCTTTTGGCTATTTTTATCCGTTAGCTTATACTATTCAATCAAAAACTCACACAACCATAGAGGGCTCACATCATCGTAACCGTATATTTTTCCATCCAAGGGCCGAAAACCTAATAGCATCAATAGCTTGGTGCTATTGATAGTATTCTAGCATAGTTCTATATATAGAGTCCGGCTAGGATACTATCGGTAGCACCAAGCACTTGGTGCTACCGATAGTATCCCAGCCGGACTATAGTATCCCAGCCGAGTTATATATAGAGTCTGGCTGGGATACTATCGATACCACCAAGTGCTTGGTATTATCGAGTTTTCTGCCGTTAGATTTAATTCTTTGACTATGTTTATCCGTTAAATTATACTACTCAACCAATAACTCACTCAACCTTAGAGGACCCACATCATTGTAACCGTACATTTTTTCATCCAAGCGTTGAAAACCTAATAGCATCAATAGTTTGGTGCTATTGATAGTATTCTAACCTAGTTCTATATATAGAGTCCGACTGGAATACTATCGATAGCACGAACTATTTGGTGTTATCAAATTTTCTACCATTAGATTTACCTCTTTTATCATTTTCATCTGTTTGATTATACTATTCAACCAATCACCTACTCAACCCTAGGGGGCCCACATCATCCTAACCGCACATATTTTAATCCAATAACGAAAAACTTAATAGTATCAAGTCATTGGTGCTATTGATAGTATTCTAGCCTAGTTCTCTCTCTCTCTCTCTCTCTCTCTCTCTCTATATATATATATATATATGCTTTTATAGAAGAGGAAGTGTACAAACTCTAGTGGGGCCCTTTATTTATTTTTGTCACTGTTGATGCTGTCCAATTTGGAGGTATTTATCTATAGGACAGCGTTGTCCATGTCAAATGTTTTAGAAGCTCATTGACATTTATAACCTTTTTAACTCTTATGTAAAATGTGTAATCACTCCNAAGGTTTTTTGGTTCCTAATTCATAAGTTTATAAATTACAAAGAAAATTAAATTATATATTTTTTTGCGAATTCTGATTTTAAAATAAAAGATTTTCAAAAAAAAAAAAATCCAAATGGCCCTGGGGCGTGACAGGGTCTCCATACATTTTTACCTAAAACTAAAGCAAAAGATGGTATAGAAGTGATAAATCATATCATATTTCGCGAATACCGTACCAATTTAGTCCATCAGAAAAATAACAAAACATAATATCAAAAAAGTAAGAATACATGATATAATAACAAATGAGAGTATACCAAAAACTACAAAAAGTAACAAAACTCTCTTGGATCTTACACCAAAACTATAAGCCTCTCCTTTATCTCATTTAAATGACATTATTCTATTCAAAAAGTTAGACTCGGCTGTAGGTTTCAAAATTGAGATTCCACTCTCCATCAATCTAATTAATGAGATTGTACGGATCACAATTTTGATCACATAGATGTTGGAAATATTTAAATAATTTAATTAGTTAATCTACGAGGAGTACACACACATTAATGAATCCTCAGTTAAAAGATGCAACATGGCATCAGATGTCACGTCCCGGATTACCATATTTTTTCGGACACGCCAATAAACTCGCCGTAAATATAGAAATTTTTCGTGTATACGAAGCGATAACTGTATCTGCAAACAAATAGGAGCTACAACCAAAGTACAGAGCTGCTAAAACTAAAACATGTATATATAAAATATAACAAGGTTCACTGTACATACAAAAGCTATAAAACCACCTCGTTCTAATGAGTACCACTAGCATAACAGTATGTACATAGAAAAACCAACAAAACTATCTCTACAGGGTACTGCTCTAGCACAGCGACCAAGGATGGTAGGGATCTAATTCACGACTCTCTTACCACGGTCGGAATCAGCAACAGCAGCAGCAGCAGACTGCTTTGCAAAAAGGTGGTTATAACTGGGTATGAGAACTACTGCAAAACAGAGTAGTCCTCAGTGAGTACCGTCACAGACCTCAACGGTCCACCCACTAAGTTTACAGTAAGGTATGCAAAGGATAGTAAAGAAACTAGAAAGAACTCTACAGCTACATGCCACTATACTATCGTTAACCAACACAGACTATCTGAAGACATAAACATGTATCACACTGACCCAATCTCACAAGGGCTGCCCAAACGGACCCACCCTACCTGTAGCCAAGCTACACCGTACACCACCCACTGGAATGGTCGGTCCAAATACACTGTCCAAACAGAACTGCTGCGATATCAACGCAAGTCTAGCGTCACTCCGGAGCGACACTCGTGGGAGCGACCCAACCGAGTATGCAAGCGTATATCTCTACCGAGCTCAATCAGGCTCACACAGGTTATAGTCAATACAAATGAGTCAAATTGGTCCAACAACCAATGCTCACGTGCCCTCGGCACCATCTGAAACAAGATGCAAACATCTGAGTCCATATCTGCCCCGACGGCACCCGACAGTACGAAACAGTCCAAACGCTACTGTAAAACCAGCTCCGCCCCTCAGCACGAGCGTAAACTCAACCTACACTAATCTGAGTATCCACTACGCACTAACAGCGGAGATACAAAAGAACAATAGCTCCTGAAGCTAATTCGGTTAACTTTTCGAAAAATGACAGTGTTGGTTTAACAAGTTTTCTCCTAAGTCAAATCACAGTTCAGCATATATAGCTACATTTAAAATCACTAAATGATGCTCCAAATTCAAATTTCATATAAAGCATGCAATCTACAAATTCGAGCTACTAAACAAGGTGATCGAGATAAGAAAACATATGCTGCAACTTCTATGACTTAAAAGGAAATTCGACGATTTTGGTAAACATTAATCAATCTCGAACGCTTGTCCAACACCGGCTAGAAGTCGAAGAGAGAAACTCTGCGCGCTTGCTCGACCTCCAACGGCCTTAACCGGACTCAACCATGGCACACGAGCGAACCTCCAAGACGACGAGAAGGAACATCAGCTCATTCCTCAAGTTCCCAACGAGATGAAGAGAGAAGCTCGAGAGAAATTGAGAAAGGAAAAGCTATATGTGTTTCTCGAAACTTCCAACACATATATATGAGCTGGGGGTCGGTTGGAATAGTCGACAATCAAAATGACCAAACTACCCCTCACCAACTCAAATCTGTCGCCTGGATACCGGTACTTAATTTGGGTACCGATACCCGACACGCAGCCAACTAAACTCGCACGCTGGGTACCGGTACTACTCCGATGTAGTACCAATACTCAGTTCTAGTATCGGTACTCACCAACAAGTACCGATACTCAGCATCAAACTGCGCAAATGTGAGATCCCTGGTGTCTGGCTGTGGGGGCTTGTCGACAGCTCTAGAGAGTGTCGGGACAAGCCCGAGTCGCGTTGGCGTCAAATAGACGCAAAACGGACTCCGTCGGACGCGAGAGCAGCCTTCAGCGAAGAAATCTGCGAAATAGCAGATTTTCCTGCTGGTTGTACCGGTACAGCCAGCGAGGTGTACCGGTACACTATACTGGCTGAGCGCCTACTGCTCTCGGTTTGGCTTCCTGTACCGGTACGCGATCCCGTGTACCGGTACACCAGGGTAGGTGAGAGGGTGTTTTGGTCTTTTCTCTCCCTCGTTTGTATCACCACCCCACCTACTTCTATATACAGGCGTAGAGCTCTTGAGAGGGAGTGTTCTTGCTGCTCCTTCTTCCTCTCTCTCTCTAGCTTGGTTTGACCGGGGAGAGCTCGGTTGGAGAATCCGTCGCCGACGTCGCGCCGCGGAACCGTTCGAGCACGTGTTTGACACCGTGGTAGCACGAGGAGGCCGGGCGAGCGGAGGTTTTCGCCGTTTTGCTGTCGCAGCGGTGCTCGGTGTTGTCGAGGTGAGTATTCAGCATTTCTTTGGATTTTTGGGCAAATTCTTACTACTTCAACTCGAAGAGACGTTGTTTGCTGAATTTCACCGTCGACTGTTTGTATTTTGGCTCGTTCTCGACGTAGGAGCATCGGATTGCGACGAGACTTGGCTCGTTGGATTCGGGACTTCGAGAGGAATCCACGAAGCCCTTACTTGTGATTTTTGGTGAAGGTTAGCTTGGTCGAAACCCTTCCCTTCTCTGCTGCTGTATTTTTGGACTGAATTGTGGATTTGCGACGTTGATAGCTTGGAGTTAGCTCGATTGCGAGAATCGGACGTTTTCAGTCGACCCAGCAGGTGGTGTCGCAGCTGAGGGGAGTGTTCCGCTGCCTGGGATTAGCGTGCGAGGTGGGTTACATCGGCTTTACTCCTAAGTTCTTATTGGTCGACATGTACGAATCTTGATTTCGGAATTAATGTTAGCTCAAATTCATGGATTATTGTTAGAAATGTAAAATCTAAATTTTCGAGCATATTTTATCAAGTAAATAGATTATACATGTTGGACTTGGAAATTGAATTAGGAGAAAACCTGCGATTTGGACCTGTCACCAGTTAACTACCTGATTTAGCTCTAGGAGCCGTTAGAAAATTGTACTGTCGCAGTTTCTTCGAGACGAGTACTCCAGGTAGTTTAGAATGTATTTACACTCGTGCTGGTTCGCCGAGTGGATTTTTACAGGGTCGTTCAGGTCGTTTCGGACTGTTGGGTGCCGTCAGAGTTGACGGTGGACCCGTATCGCCTTTTTGGCGTCAGATTGTGCCGAGGGCACTTACCTGTTGGTTGTTAGACCAGTTTGAGTCGATTACTTGACTTTGGCTAGTTGGAGCCTGATTGAGCTCGACAGAGATACGCTGCATACTCGGTTGGGTAGCGCCCACGAGTGCCACTCCGGAGTCAGGCTTGTGCTTTTGCGTTGGTGTCGCTCATGCCAGTTGGACTTGCTCTCCACGGACCAGTTAGTGTGGATAGAGCCTGATAGTCGCAACGGGGCAGGGACGGGTGTATTCACAGTCCCGGGGACGGGTATGCTTACAGTCCCGATTGGATTGGGTCAGATTTGACATTTCCTACAGTTGGTTAGTGTAGAGCATGATAGTGTAGTGGATGATAGCGGTAGAGTATGCTTCCTGCTTTCCTTCTATCCTTGCTCCCTTCTGTAGACTTAGTGGGTGACCGATGTTGTTTTGGGCGGTACCCACTGAGGACTACTTGTTTTTACAGTAGTTCTCACGCCCAGTTGTTACCTATATTTTTGCAGAGCCACAGGTTCCGGCTGCTGCACCGTCTGCGGACCAGGATCGAGGCAAGGGCGTCGCGAGTTAGAGCCCTATCCGACGTGCTGAGCTAGAGGTGCCCTACTGCAGGTAGATGTTTTGTTTTGAGTTTATGTACATAGTTGACTTAACTCGCCAGTGCGAGTAGCTCTGTATTTTGGATCTGAACTATGTATATGAACTCTGTTTTATTTAGCTTCAGTTTTCTCTAGCAGCTCTCTACTACTGTTCGTAGTAGTGTTTGATTTACAGGTACAGCTATCGCTTCGTATACAGGGAAAATTTCTTTGTATACGGCGGATTTGTCGGCGTGCCCGGGGAACGTGTAATCCGGGGCGTGACAGCAAACCTGAGAGCATTTAGTTCTGTAATCTCTCTGGGGCACCGGTACTGAACCCAGGTACCGGTACTCAACACTGAAATCCTGCACGCAGATTTCAGTGTCAGAACTTCACTCTCGCACTGCGCTGAGTCCATTTTGCATCTAATTCGTGCCAAAATGACTCTGACTTGTCCCAACACCTGCCAAACGTGTCGACAAGCCTCAAATGCTGAAGTCTCCCAAACAGCTAAACCTCAGGGACACTACATCTAAGGGGTGAAGGGTGGAGGGAGACGGCGTTGCGCCCAGTTTATCTAATTAGTTTTTTTTATTTTTTTTACTTTCGTTTTCATCTTAGTTTTTCTTTTTTCTCTCTCCACTAATTTTGACACAAGAGGATGAGATTAGTCTTCTTTTAAATTCAATCTATTTTTTCTCTCTCTCATTATAAAAATTTCAAATATATAATAGTTTATATATAATTTTTTAAATAATTTAGATTGTATGTATTAAATATAAATTTTGGTTTCATAATATTGATCGCATAGATATAAATTATACAATAAAAAATAAAAGAGAGATAGATAAAACTTAAGTTAATTACTTATTTAAATTAATTTAATTGAGAGAATTACACACTTCAATGACATATTTATAGTCCGAGCGATCAACTTTATATTCAAAATCTTCTTAAATATCCAAAATATAATTTGTTAGCTTTTAATTTTAACAATTAAATATTCTAAAATTTATTAGATAATTTAACAATTTTTTTTTCTTTGAATGAAATTATTAATTGAACAAAATCGATCGATGCTTTATTATTCTTATAATTTTATCCTTATTCTTTTTGTATCCCTTTTAGATTTTTATTCCTATATTTTTATTACAGCAATAGTTATTTCTTTTTAAGTTGCTTTTTTTTATTTTATAATTTCTTGCTTTTTTTTTCGTGCTATTTCTTTTTTATTTAGTTTATTTATTTATTTATTTTTAATGATTCGATCCACACGTAACATACGGATGGCTCCACTAGTGTGATCTATGAATAGGTTAATTCAAACTTGTTAAAGAAGACATGGTACTACTTAATAATTAATATCGTTCTTCCAAAAGAACTTCCTGAAAATAAAAGACCAAAAAAAATTGGCCTTTTTGCATAAAAAATTTATTTTTTTTGGGTTTTTGCAAAATCGGGTCATCTTTTTCGTTTTTGCAGATTCGGTCCGTTTTTTCAGCAAACTGACCAAAATACCCTTATTACTTTTTCTCTTTCCTCTTTCTCTTTCCTCTTCGTTTATGTCGCTCTTTTTTTTTTACTCGCCGAAAAAAAAAAGGCGGACCTAACCGTCGCCTTCTTTATCACCGTCACCTCCCTCCTCACTCTCCTCTCCACCGCCCGCGACCCCCTCCTCCTCTCCCCCGCCGCCGCGGACCCTCAGCTCGATCCCGTCGCCGCGGTGGCAGCGGCCACGGCGAACGGGGTCGGGCTGGATGCGGAGAAGAAGACGACAACGAAGAAGAAGAAGGGGAGGCCCAGCGGTAGGGCGCAGGAAGGGAAGCCGGAAGCACAGCCGGCGCCGGCGCCGCAGACCCCCAGCCCGATCCCGTCGCCACAACGACAGCGGCAGCGACCGCGACGAACGGGGTCGGGCTGGATGCGGAGGCCGAGGCGGAGAAGAAGACGACGGCGAAGAAGAAGAAGGGGAGGCCGAGCGGCAGGGCGCAGGAGGGAGAGGCGGAGGCTCAGCCGGCGCCGGCGAGGAGTAGGGACCATTACACCATTACACCATTACACCATTTGCACCATTTACACCATTACACCATTTGCACCATTACACCATTACACCATTAAAATTTTGCACCATTACACCATTACACCATTTGCACCATTACACCATTACACCATTACAATTTTGCACCATTACACCATTACACCATTTGCACCATTACACCATTACACCATTACACCATTTTGCACCATTACACCATTACACCATTTGCACCATTACACCATAACAATTTTGCACCATTACACCATTATACTATTTGCACCATTATACCGTTACACCATTTGCACCATTACACCATTACACCATTTGCACCATTACACCATTCGCTGGTCATCGGCTTCTGCGCGGCGGCGGAAGGAGGGGCAGCGCCGACGGATAAGAACACGCGCGGCGCCGGTGTCGGCGCCGGCTGCGCCTCCGCCTCCCCCTCCTGCGCCCTGCTGCTCGGCCTCCCCTTCTTCTTCTTCGCCGTCGTCTTCTTCTCCGCCTCGGCCTCCGCATCCAGTTTAGGCCTTCTTCTTCGCCGTCGTCTTCTTCTCCGCCTCGCCGTCGTTGGGCTGCATGTACAAGATGGCCAACTCGGTGTACCGGCCGGACTCGCCGGAGTCGCGCTTCACCAACTCGTCGGACGAGGGGCGTGGTGGTGGCCATGGAGTCGCGCGACCCCCTCCCCTCCCCTCCCTCCCGCTCTCCTCTGCCTTCGCCGCCGCCACCATGGCCGTGGGCTCGGCGACGGCGACGGAGACGACGGTGGGGGTGGGCTCGGCGGCGGCGGCGAGGGAGAGAAGGAGGGGGTCGCGGGCGGTGGAGAGGAGGAGGGGGTCGCGGGCGGTGGAGAGAAGGGTGAGGAGGGAGGCGACGGTGAAGAAGAAGGCGACGGTCCGGTCCGCCTCTTTTTTTTTCGGCGAGAAAAAAAAAACGAGAGAAACGAAGAGGAGAGAGAAAGAGGAAAGAGAAAAAGTAATAAGGGTATTTTGGTCAGTTTGCTGAAAAAGCGGACCGAATCTGCAAAAACAAAAAAGATGACCTGATTTTGCAAAAGCCCAAAATAAGTGGATTTTTTATGCAAAAAGGCCAAAAAAAATTTCTGTTTACTTATTATAAGATTTTTTTTCTCTATATTTAAATTTATTTTAAATTTTAATATTAAAAAATATTTAAATTTTTGGATAGAAATAAAATTAATACATAACAACGGATCAAAAACTCTCCAATGGAACATTGTTGCGCGGCTCTCTACTAAAGTTTTATCCTCAACATGCTATCCCCAAAATGGGGCGTAGATATTATGCTCCTTTATCCAAGGATTTTTAAAAAAAATCTATGATCTTTTAGTATTAAAAAAAAAATTTGACAAGACAATTGTCAATTATTGGCCCACCAATGAGTGGGTATAAAATATACACTCATTTTTTGGAGTGTATATGTAGCAATGTTTTTTTTTTTTTTTTTTTTGGCTGAATTGTATTTTTGGCTCTGAAACTTTAAGGACCACGACAATTTGGTTCTTAAATTTTAATTTATTATAATTTTTATTCAATTTTTGTAAATTAGTGCAATTAAATTCGCCTGTTTAATTAAGTTGACTAAATATTAATACTTTACTAATATGGTCGTATTGTGGTATCTTAGAAATCTATAATCTATAATCTATAAATTATAATGAATTCTTATAATTATGTCCACGTGTCAAGATTACCTTAAGTTTTGATTGTGGGGCCTACTTACTTTATTATTCATCTCTCTATTCATTGAAGATGTAGCCTATAGTGTAAAAGAAAGAGATCGTGTCTATTCCTCTCACATCTCTTCGGTAGAAGAGACCATCCTTTCGATCTCCGTCTCTATCTTCCTCTTAATTTTTATAGTACTCATCAAAATCCAACTTCAAATTCCACTTCTTTACTCAAAGCCCTTTCAAGCTTTGTCTCTCTCTCTCTCTCCCCTCCCTTTCTCTGCTCTCCTTGATGTGGTTGTAACATATTGAAATCCGATAGCGAATATCGAACTTTACCCAAATTGGTTAAAGTTGTCGAGAGAAATAGTTGGACAAGTTCCGTCTAGCATTCCAACAATGTTGGAAGAGTTAAAAGTAAGTTTAGAAAGAGTTAGGAAGGTTTTAGCATCGACCGGTGCGAAGTAGAGTCGAATCGGAGCTAAAACTGCATTCTGGGCAAAATGTATCGGTACAACCATCGAGTTGTAACTGGTACAGGCCAGCAAACCAAGAGATAGCTGCTCTCGGGTTTGAGTTATTTCGCGGAAGTGTACCGGTACACCCCTGGTTTGTACCGGTACACTTTGGTAAAATCTGTGGAGGCTGCTCTCGGGTTTGCCTCTGCGCAACTTTGTACCGGTACAAAAACCCGTGTACCGGTACACTTTGGTCTGATAGTACCAAATTGGTCTGCTGTAAATAAGAATTTTTGGGGGGCCTAGTTGCTATTGTTGCAACCTATAAATACCCCATCTCTCCCTTTTACTCACAGCAGCAAGGAGAACTCTCTCCCTCTCATTTTTTCTCCATCTCTCTCTCTAGAAGCTTTGCACCAAGGCAAAGGAGAAGGAGAAGAAGGCTTGGAGAAGGATTTTTGAGGGTTTTGAAGGCTCTAGAAGCTCTCCAACAAGAAGGATGTAAGGACTGAGATTTTTTTTGACAGTGCAACTAATTCTCTGTTGATGATGTTTATGTGTGTAATTTAATTACATAAGCACTCGTCAAGTTTCAGGAGAAACTGAGCTAAAATGGAGAAGATACGCGATTATTAGTTTTCACTTAAGTGAATAGTAACTCCGGTTTTCCGGAGAAGCCACGGAGTAGAGTTGGCTTCCGGCGCGTATCGGACTCCGTTCATAGCGATCCAATAGCTCGTTTCGACCGGTTCAGCTGTCCTGGAACTAGTGGCGCTNTTTTCCGCTTTGTTTTAAACTGAAAAGGGGCCCCGGGGCGTGACAGATTAAAGTGGTATCAGAGCGAGGTTACAACCACAACACCATTCACAGGTTGTTTTGAAAAGTAAATGAAACTGAACCAAATGAACTGAACCATCGGTTAGGTTGACCCTTTGGAAGACCTACGGTGTATAGGCACGTGAGTGCGGGGTTTGGGCTTGTGTCCCGGTGTGCATTCTAGATTGGTAAAATCGAAGTGCATGGTGTTTCTGTATGTGTTACGGTTTGCACAGGCTGGTGTCTAAGCCGGGAGTAGTGGCGATGTACTTTTTCGGACATCGAGTGGTGGGACGACATTCCCCAGGTGTTGCCATTCCTGTCAGGTGGGACCTTGAAAGGCCAGTGATCTCTGGGCCTAGGCGAGTGTCATGACTGCCGACGCCCAGGCCACTCTCTCTACTTAGGACACGAGAGCTGTTGCGAGTGTCTCCATGGAGACGGTGCTTAGACCAGTTACGGTCGCGACTTCAGTGGGGCTACTAGGGTGTAGCCCAGGGTTTGGTAGCGGTCGTTTAGGCGACTGCATTGTTAGTGTTGCTCCTGCATTGTTTTAAACTGAAAAGGGGCCCCGGGGCGTGACAAAGGACTTGGAGGAGCTTAGGGCTAAGGTAAGTTTTATGCAAGAACACATCTAGGGTTTGGATTTTTACCCTAAGTTTTGAAGTTTTGAGTTTCTTACAAGGTTAGAAACATTGTTGAGACATGAGCTCCATGAAAATCCATGAAAGCTCTATGTGCTCTAATGGTGGTTAACTAGGGTTCATAGTAGATACCCTAGGGATGGAAAGGCTTGGAAATGGTATTAGAATGCTTCCTAATTAATTCTAAGCTAGCTTTTGCTTAGAGATGAGATTAATCTAGGAAAAATCCCATTATTGCATTGTTAGGGCATGGATTTTGGGTTTTTGCCTTCGGTTGTTTACGAGGTAAATTGACCTCTTGAAAATCTAATTAGAGGTATTCCCGACGAGTGGGACAACTCCGTTTGACGTTACGAAAAGCTTAAGTAAGAGATCTTGTATATAGAGCCTAATTTGACTTTATTTTTGGATTTAGATCGCGGGATAGGTGCCCTAAAATCGCGAGAGTTGAACTACAACTCTACTACAATATTCAAGGTGGGGGGTGCACGCCGGAATCATCGGATTCTCCTTTATATCTATTTTCACCTTTGTTGAGCATACTTGTATATAGAATCATTCATGCATGATAGGATAATTTTACATGTGAAACTTGGTTACAGATCATTTATATGCTTCTAATGTAGTTGCATATAGAGAATGACCGAACCATAATGGACATGTATGGTAGAACCCTAAAGATTGTATGAATGTGAGACTTGGACCAAGATAATAGTAAATAAATGTGACATTGACATTAGAGACATGATCGGCATCGAAACATGAATCGTTAAACAAGGTTTAACAATTAATGGCATTGTGACAAGAATGACTTAGAAAGTGATAAGAACAAATAGGTAGAAACCTATTATGATAGTGGCATTGTCACTAGTGGCTATACATTCCCTAACTGGGAAGTGGATCGATACTCACGATAAGTCTTGGCTTGAGGGTGGTAGCTCCCCCTCAAGCGGTGCGTTCCGAAAATTGTCACCACGGGGAGCGCGGTCTCCGAAGACGGTCCCTCGGGTCTTGTAGTGCTTAGAGCCTCCCCGAACAAAAGGGATTTTAGGTTGTGAGTTATTGGGGTTAACAAGGTTAACCGGTAAGATTGGGTAAAAGTCAAAGTATACTTATGAAAAGAGCATGCATGCATAATCATTCATATTTGATTATATATATTCACTGACAGCTTTCTTGCAGATATAGTATTAGCATCAGTGTTGGCTACTTTTCCTTTCCTTTGAAATACTTATGCCTGAATAGACCTAGTGGGTAAGTCGAGGTCGGTTGCCGAATCCACTGAAAACTTCTTTGTAGTTCTCACACCACTAACCCTACAGATCCAAGCGTGAGCGGGGCGGCGGAGGATCGAGGCAAGGGTATCGCGCCATAGCTAGTGGCCACCGAAGTTATGCATTTTAGTCATTCCCTTTTTGGTTCATATATCAACTTTCTTTTGTTGATTTAGAATTGTAAAGTTGTAAACAATCATGTATTTTGGGAGAATGACAAGCATGTAAAAGAATTTGTTAGTGAATGAAAAAAGAATGTAATAGTTGTAGTTTACTTGTATCTGGTTAAAATGTAATCAAATATCGTGTATGGTTATATGTTTTAGTATAGAGCTTTCACTTCCGTTGTTGCTTGCCCTCGTGCAAACCTTGTACAATTGCAAATCTCTTCGTTGAATGGCTTTATTATATTTGTTGCTAGAGCCTTGGGCGAGAAGGGAGGCTCTGTCCGTTCGGCGTCTGTTGACGTGGCCCGAACCCGACCAAATTGGCGGGGATCGGGGCGTGACAGTGGTGGTGGCGCGCTAGAGCCCATGGCTGGAGTTCTTGCTGGAGCCATTATCGGATAAGCGTTAGATGATCCAACAATGAGGGCAAAGGTCTTTTCAAAAAAAAAAAATTGAGTGGGAAGGATATAAAAGAGGTGTTGAATTATTAGGAATTTGTTTGATAGTAAACACTTGATGCATTTTGCTTTAAAACCTAATTACTTTAATTCTTACACATATTTACTATAGGAGGAAAGTACATTGTATCCTATAATGTTATTGATTTATGGGAATTTTGTTTCATTACAAATATATAGTTTGTAATTTTTTTCATTTCTGTAAGATGTCTTATAGTGCTAAAATTCTATAGGAGCATCAAAATTTGCGATCTAAAGACACAATTAAGACCACCATTAATGCAGGTGATAATATCTTTTTTAATGTTATTCAGATATTTCATTTTTTTTCTTTTAATTTATTGAATGAATCAAGGATAAACTATTGATTATCGATTTGGTTTGATTTAGTTTTTCTTGCATAGGATCGACAATATTTAACTAACTTTTGGCTGTTAGGTAACTGCATCCATTATTTCATCCATTATTTACTATGATACGTGAATGTTAAAGGTCATAATAAATTAAAATTAAAATTTTTATTATTTATCATAAGAAACTATACGTGAATTGTCTATCTATTAAAGTTTTGTTTGTTTATTTGTTTAATGTGTATGGATTTGATTTACTCTTTTGCCCTATCTGTTATGTAGCTTTTCATGAATACATTCTAATATATGTACAATCTGCTCTGACATGTAAGGAGATTATCGTTTGATCCGATAATCTGCGGCCAATTATAAGCTTATGTCAAATTTGGTTCTATTTTGCAGATCATATATAATTATATAAGTTTTTATTTTTATTTCTAAAGTTATATAATGTGCTTTGGTTCATAGAGCTATCTCATTTCTACATGCTTATGAGATAAGCAATGATAATTAGAAAAATGTATCAATTTATATTTAATGAAATACTCCTTTATAAATAACCTTATTTAATCTTCTACGCTATTTGTATTTTTCGGACATATGGGTAAAAGCTTAGATGGCAAAGCAAGTTGGATAACCATTTAGCAACTGTTGCAGCCATGAATTTTTTAGACCCTTTTGTTTTCGATGAGAGAAGAAAAGATAATGGCTACGTCATTAATGCAAATTATTTGAACTTGTCATTACTTTTCATTAATCCTTATTGAAATAAATTGTATTTTAATGATAACCTTCAAATGTTTGATGGTGTTTTTATTTTGGGTAGAATTTTTTTTTTGATGCCTTAACTTTTAGCTTCTAGATGGTAGAGAATTTGAATTTGATCATGTAGATTGGTTATATATATTTGGATTAATTTTATTAATCTTGATATGAACTCCTAATTGTATTTTCCTAAATATAGTAAATAAACAATTCTTAATTTGCTATAACTTTCTATGACTCATCCTATGTATTTATTTAAAAAATTTATAAAAATATAATTTATTAGCATTTTATATTTTTTTCTCCTATTATCTAACTATTGCATCGCGTGGGTCACTACACTAGTAATCATATTATTTATCAATTATAATATTCAACATCAGTATTATGTTAGTGATGTATTACTATTTAACCAACTAAATTGAATGTAGAACTTGATTGCTATAATTTAAATTTTAGTACGGAAGTATCTCAAGTCTTAAAGGATAAATCAGATGTTTGGTCCTCAAACTATGAGGAAGGTGACACTTTGGTACTCAAATTTTAATTTATTGTAATTTTGTAGCTATTTATTCCTATATTGGTACTCAAATTTTAATTTATCTTAATTTTGTAGCTATTTATTTCTATATTTGTAAAAGATATGAATATTTATGCTAATAGCATAAATCTTGAGAGAAAAAAATTTAATTTAATAGCCAAATTTTTTATCCCAAACTTTTAATTGGTAAACGTATAATATCCGAATAAATCACGTATCCGAATAATTGATGAATCCGTTTTTTAGCCGTATTTTTCAACGAATTTAAAAATTAGAAGACGAATTTTATCCGAACTATACCCGTACCGAATTTTTGCCGAATCCGAATTAACTAACTATGTAGGAGACCACTCAACCCTAAGGAGACCGCTATAATCCCAAGTTCCCAACCGTAGAATTTTTTATCTAAGGGCTAAAAAACCGGAAGCACCAACTATTTTATGCTTCCTACAGAAAACTTACTTATAAATACTTGCTTTTTTTACTTTTTCTTCCTAACTTTCAAAAGCCTATATATATTTTACTCCCTCAACATTTCAAATTGTTGCATTTAGTCTCCCTCCGTCAAATTTTATTATTATTCCATACATTTTTTATAATTTATATCAAAACTGTCCTTTAAAATGACAAATTTACATTAAATTTTTTTTTTTTCTTATAGAAGAAGTATGTTTAATTTAGTTATTTTGTCCTCTCCATTAATATCGTGCCCATCTGAAAATATTTTTAAAATTTTAAGAGGGCAAAACTTAGATTTTGAATATTCAAAGAAGGAAAGTAAGAAAACAGATATTTATAGAAAAATTTTCTTTAATTTAGCAAGTACTTCTATAATTTAACATACATCTATTTATTTTACCCGCAATTTTTCGAATAAAAAGAACTAGTACTCATACCCGCAAATTTGCAGGTAATCCGCAGGTAATAACCGCGGGTATTGGTAGAGATCATCGGGTCTAAAATTTGAGGACCAAAGTTCCCTCAACTTATAGTTTGAGGATCAAACATGCAATTTATCCGGCTTTAAAGTTTGAGGACCAAAGATGCAATTTAGCTATTTTTCCTCCTAATCTAAGTAATGTGGGAAATTCAAGTCCAAATTGAATACGTATCTAGTTTCTAAGCCATCACTATTAAACCATTTGCGGAGATTCACGGGGGCGGGAAACCGCTAAATATCTTTCCTTTCGGACAAAAATTTTATGGACACCGTCTCTGAACAAATAGTTTGAGGACGGTACGAATGGGCGCGACGTGGCCGATTCGACGAGTGCCCTTTTCTGCTTTCTCTCTCTCTCTCTCTCTCTCTCTCTCTAAAAACACAAGGCAAATTTTTTTTTTTTTTCCATCGGTGGCCGTCGGATGGACCACACGGCGCCCATCCGCATGATTCCCAAACTAATTAATTTAGGGACCATGTCTATAAAAATTTTTTTCTCTTCCTAAAAAAAGGGGAGCAGACGATATTACCTTAGGCGTGACGGCAGCGAGTGGGACGACCCGACGAAGCACAAGCACGTCACTTCGGGGGGCCCACTAATGGGAAATTATTGCCTGCACTCGGTGCATAAGTACTCTCTCCATGAACCGCCAATAATAATAATTTTTTTTATTATTAATATTTTAAAATTATAATTTAATGTGACGGATGAGATTAACGGTATCTAAACAATCTTTATATAAGGCTAGGATTATTATATTTTTATGAGTATAGACTCCTTTGTTATTCATAAGTTTTCGACTCTTGAATAACAGATGTGTGATTGTGATGATAATGATTCCCGATTAAGATGATAGTGGTCTCTTAGGATTGAGTGGTTGGTTGGTTTAATAATATGATCTAACATATGAAAATGGTCAAAAGGGTACATAGATTTAACGGTCGAAAACTTATGAGTACAAAAAATTTATACTCACAAGAGTATATATAGTAGTCAGACTCCTTTATATAAAAATTGATGGATGCTATTTTTACACACAAAAAGAGTGTACATTATACACCCATCTATTTTAGAAGCGAGATATTTTTTGCTAGTTATATTGATACGACTAGTAAAGTATTCTGATATTAGAATGAATGAAATGTATGGTGTACATTTCAGAAAAGGTGTGCACTTAGGTCCTATTTTGCTGCATAGCGAAAAAGTTTTATAGAGTTTATATTCTGGAATTTCCATATACATAAAATAGAAAATTCTGTAACATTTTGAATGTAAGTTGTACATTTAATTCTGTAGGAATCCTAGTAATTAATACTATACAATTTTAAAAAAGTAAAATTTAAAATTTAAAATCTATATTTGAAATACTAAATTTAACATCTTAAAAATTTAATAATTGAAACCTAAATTAAAATTTTGAAATTTTTAATTAAAGAATTCAAATTTTACATTTAAAATTTAAAATTTTGAAAATAAATTTAAAATTGAACCTTTTATATTTTCTATTTTATATTTATATTTCCAATGAAATTTTAAAAATCTAAATTTTAAAATTTAAAATTTAAATTAAATTTTAAATTTTTAATTTCATATTATAAAATTTAAATTTAAAATATAAAATTAAAAATCTTATCTCAAAATTTAAAATTTAAATTTTGAATTTAAATTTTTAAAATATGAGATTTGACAAGACGGAGCCCGAAAATGATGAAATCTTCCTTTAGGCTGGAGTACTGGATTTATTTTTTAGCTCATTTTTTAAATTATAGTTTAACTATATTCTAAAAAATACATGCAATTTTTACCCTCTCAAACACTTTATAAGATAATTTTATTATATATATAATATAATTTAGGCCAATTGTAAAAAAAATTTACAAGTTTTGAGCTTTTACAAAATTGGACCGCTTTTCTCGATTTTACAAATTCGATCAGAATTTTCAACAAGCTGACCAAAATACCCTTATGCCTTTTTCTCTCTTCTTTTTTCTTCTCGCGTTTTTTTTTTCTCGCTGAAGAAGTTGGTGGAGGCGGAGTCGGAAACGGCCCCGGCCTCCGACTCTGCCCCTCACGCCCTCGCCCTCGCTCGCGCACGCCGTACCTTCCTTGCCTCCGATCCCGCTGAGGCCCCGCCGTAACCTTCTTGTTTTTCTCTCTCTTTGAAACTCCTCCATTGAATCTGCGGTCCTTCACAACCCACCTCCACCTCCACCTCCACCTCCACTACAGCAGATTTTTCATCCAGTAACCCATTTCTGAAAATCTGTCGTCCTCACCACCGTCGCCAACGACGAAAAGGAAGCGCTTCTCAGCACCAAGAAGCTCGCTAGCAAGGAAGGGGGCACGCGATCCACCGCGCTCACCAAGGACCGGCAACAAGCGATATGGAGACGGAGGAGAGCACGACGACGCCGATGAAGAGGGCGGGGCGGCGGCGAGCGTGGCGTCCCAGAGGGCAACAACGAGTGCGGCCTCGGCGAGGCCAGAGGCGAGGAGAGCGGGGGTGCACGGGAGCATTTTTGATCAAGTACTTTTGTTTGCTTAAAATAAAAAAAAATTTAACTAAAAATAAAAAATTAAGAGAATAAGAAAAAAAAAAGATAAAGTTGTACTGTTAAAATAAAATTACATTGTTTTAAAAAAATATTGCATTATTAAAAAATCGAAAGCACCAACCACTTTATGCTTCCGATAGTATAGTAGCTCTACTCTCTCTCTCTCTCTCTCTCTTCTCTTCTCTCTATATATATATATAATATATATAATATAAGTGAGGCTACTATGCTATCGGAAGCACGGAGCCTCGTGCTTCCAGCTCGTTTTCGATTTGCGACTTTCGAATCGTCGATCGGCTCCGTTAAACTTGATCTAGATTTGGAATACTAGAAAATAAATTTATGATTTACGATATCATTTGCCTAGTGAACGAAGGGGCTTCAAAATCAACGAATGAAATAAAAATCTACAGAATGTAATAATATGACATTAAATTTTAAATCAAATATAATTGGTCTTGTTTTATGTAGTAATAAAGAATTTTCTATAAAATTTCACGGAATTTGGATTTTTCTACACCGTTAAACTTGCAACGCTCACTACGGCCATTGAAATTTTTGATTTGAGCCCATTCGTCACTAGGCAAATGATACGAAAAATAATAAAATTTATTTTCTAGATACTCCAAATACTCTAGATCAAGTTTAACGGAGCCGGATCAACGATTCGAAAGTCGCAACATCGAAAACGAGCTGAAGCATGGAAGGCTCCGGGCTTCCGATAGCATAGTAGCCTCACTCTATATATATATAGAGTAGGGCTAGAATACTTTTACAAGTATCACCAAGTGATACTTATGTGTTTTTAGCCATTGGATCTACTTTTGATTATAATAGTCCTTGGATCAAACACTATTCTACCTACCACACCTACCACCATCATCTCAACTCACATCTCTCATCAAGGCTAAAAACACACGATATCACTTTGGTGAACTTTTACATATTTCTAGCTCAACTCATATATATATATTATATATAGTAGTGAGGCTACTATGCTATCGGAAGCACGGAGCCTTTCCGTGCTTCCACCTCGTTTTCGATGTTGCCGACTTTCGAATCGTCGATCGGCTCGTTAAATTTGATCTAGAGTATTTGAAGTACCTAGAAAATAAATTCTATGATTTTACGATATCATTTGCCTATGAACGAAAGGGCTCAAAATCAACGGCTGAAAATAAAAATCTTACAAAATTTAATAATATGACTTAAAATTTAAATCAAAGATATTGATCTTATTTATAATAGTAATAGAATTTTCTATCAAAATTTCACGTGATTTGAATATTTCTACACCGTAACATTGCAAACGGTCTCACTACGGTGTGAATTTGTTGATTTTGAGCCATTCGATCACTAGGCAAATGAATCGAAAATAATAAAATTTATTTTCTAGGTACTCCAAATACTGCTAGATATTTAACGGAGCGATCGACGATTCGAAAGTCGCAACATCGAAAATGAGGTGAAAGCACGAAGACTCCATACTTCCGATAGCCATAGTAGCCTCACTCTATATATAATATATATTATATATATATATATATATATATATATTATATATAATATTATAGGTAATATTTTAGCCTCAAAATTAGTAGGGTAGGGCACAGATTCTTTATAGCCCGCCCGGTGAGCAAGAATTTGCAATGCGAGGACGACCCCCAACAACCATCAAAGGTTGGAATGCTATTCCCCTATAATTCATAGTTCAATGTATGTAAAATTATTGCATTCACGTGATTTAAAAGGCGATGTATAATTAATTAAACAGCTAGCTAGCTAGCTAGCTAGCTAGATAAGGATGAATGCTGTACATGCATGGGGTCGCATGTACGTCAGTTCATTTAAACGATAGAAAGAAAACTTGTTAATTTCCTGCTACACGTGATCGAGGCGACGGCATATCGATGCATATATCGATCTGCACGGAGATTATGGTGGAGGTGATTTTGATCGATCCTCCCTAATCACCATCATTTCATCATTCCCATGATTTACAGATGACGATGAAGATGATGGTGGTGGTGGAGAAAAAAAAAAAAAAAGTCTAAAATATGACAGTCATATAATACGACGTGGTGGTGTCTCTCATGATTCAAATTATTTTTCTAGAATTTATCATTTTTATTATAATTTTTTGAAAAACAATTTTACTATATTTTTTATTATTTTTTTAAAAAATCAAAAGAGATGTGATTAACTGAGTATATATAGATGATATGGTGCAGCTGCTATGTTTTGAGTTTTCTCAAGAAGACTATAGTTTTTCTATTAAAAAAATAGAAAAATAATTGTGTGAAAATACCCTCCGCTATAAAGCATAAACCAATTTGAATGAGAAAGAGCAATGCAATCTTTATATCTATATTATAGATATAAATCTTACGCTTTAGTTTTAAAAGACCAAGATTTACTCGATCACTTATCTTATCTGTATTTTAAAAAATTCTAATTATACATTCCAAAACAAAAAAAAAAAAGGGTGTAGTTCCTACACCAAACGTACATCCTAACGTTTACAAACAGGTTTTTTTTGCAAATAGCCCCCTGACAAATTTTTTTTTTAAAATTGGCCTTGTCAAAATTTTATTTGCAAAAATGACCTTGGCCCCACCACGCAAGCGCCACGTCAGCGCCACGCGGGCGGGGCTGGGCCATGTGTTTAAGTTGAACACGGTGAACCATTCACCGTGTTCAATACAAGGTTTTTGTATTGGACACGGTGAATGATTCACCGTGTCCAATACAAATACCTCCAACTTAGCCAAAAATGACTAAGTTGTGAGTGTTTGTATTGGACACGGTGAATCATTCACCGTGCTCAATTATTTGTAGTGGACACGGTGAATGATTCACCGTGTCCAATATAAACACCTTGCACTTAACCATTTTGTATTGGACACGGTGAACCATTCACCGTGTCCAATACAAAAACCTTGTATTGAACACGGTGAATGGTTCACCGTGTTCAACTTAACCACATGGCTCAGCCCCGCCCGCGTGGCGCTGACGTGACGCTGACGTGGTGGGATCAGGGCCATTTTTGCAAATAAATTTTTGATAGGGCCAATTTTAAAAAATAAATTAGTCAGGGGGCTATTTGCAAAAAAAGCCCTTTACAAACCCTTTAGGATTTTTATTATATATTTTTGAAAAAAAAACATTGACGATAAAAAATTAATAATAATTCTTGAATAATGAAGTGTAAGATTTACATATCTTTTTAGTCAGGCAGTATAACATTGCTCTTTTTTTCTATCCACGCATTCAATTTTTAGGTGTAAATCTTATACTCTTCCATGCAAAAGTTTAGACAATTTTGTACAAAAAAAACTTTTAATATTAAAAACGAAAAAAAAATTATAAGATTGGTGTGAAAAAAAATTAACCCTTGGATAGTTACAGTGCAAAATATACATATACATTTTGGGTTTCTTTTTTCTCGAATCAACTTCTTGACTTTACTGACCGTCCCTAATGTAAGTGGCAAAGAGCTTGATGATTGGTACCGGATGTTCCAAGATAGAATTCTAATTGATTCACATTTTCAGCTAAATTTATTTCTAAATAAAATAAACGAAAGAGGTACGCTCACATGCTACTTATATCTCAAAAAAAAAAAAAAGACTTCTAGACTTACTTTTTTGTTTTTCCAAAATTTATCTCTTCTAAATATTTCACTTTTTAGAATTGCCAGCAGTTTTAGTCAATTAAAATTGGGATTTCACTAGATTGGTTGGAGATTTCATCAAATTTGATGATTTTAATTATTTTTAACTAATAGTTAATAACTAATAAAGCTAACATATTTAAAAAAATTTTAAATTTAATTATGAATAATTTAAATAAAAAATTAAAAGTTTTTGAAAGTCTCATCCAAACAAAAACTAGCTGAGGGGTTTATTTCAAATGGCCATAGCGAACGGTGTCGGCTTAAACCGGTCAATATCTTGTTCTATGACGGCTAGATTGGCTCGATTTACATTCGAAATTGCGAAATGTCAGGTTTGGTCAAGCCATATTCGAAGTGATGGGAGGTTGATTGGGCCGAATCACAATCGAGAGCCGTTGGCACTTTCTCTATACACTTTAAATGAATTATTTATATTTTTTTTAACAGCTTAAGCTTTTAAAATTAATGGTTAGCGTCAACGTTCCGACAGAGGATCCGCCATATAATTTCACCAAAAGAAAAGAAGAAAAAACCTTTAATTAGCCTTTAATAGTTAATCACGCTCAAATTCTCCTTACTTTCGACAAAATAAGTTACTTCAGTGTAGATCATAATTATTGTTCAGCATCAATCTTGGCATTAACTTTTGTAAATTTCTGAAAGATGTCGGTGGCGTATCCGTTACAATACTGACTTGCGGATCCTTCAAAAGAGACAGTAAACATCTTGTGCGAGGTCGAGATGTTCATCATAAACACAAAGAACGACGTTCAGAATAGTGAAATTGAATTTGACGGAATGGGCACCCATATAATAGAAGACTGGCATAGAAATCAATCGAAGTGACAAAAAATTGATAAAATTTAGAAACCAATAACAATGCAGTTAATTCTAAAGATTAGCGATTTGACGGGAAAAAAGAGTGGACAAATCAAGTAAACATCAATAACAAACAGTGCAATTGATGCAAAAAAAAAAAAAAATAATTAAAGAAAACAGTTAGTTAGATAAGGGGCCGTGCAGGTTCCTTGGTGGAAAAATATCTCAATGAAAGCGACCTTGGGGCGTCCAGGTTCTCCTCCCCCCTGCTTCACCCACCGAGGAAACAACAAGTGGCAAGAAATTAAAATTAAAAAAAAATTTTAAAAAAAAAAAGGAGGGGGGAGGAATATAAACTCATCAAGCAGTATTTTCGCATGTGCATACCTATAGCAGCTACGTGGCATCATCTATACGATTAACATTTTTTAAAAATATATAAAAAAATTTTAAAAAAATTATGATAGAATGGGTGAATTTTAGAGATCTTTGTTTGGTTATATGTAATTACAAATACAATATAGTTGGAGATGCATATAGTTGAAAATGCACCAGTTGCAATAGAAAGTGCTGCAACTATAAATGATTTATTTTGTTGCATGCACATAGAGAAATAATTTTTAAAAATTTTATTATATTTAACTTACTAATTTATATAATTATATAATATATATATATATAATATTAATTATATATATTATAATATATGATGGTTGAAATTACATACAATATAAAAAAATTATATTTTATTATTTAAAAATATTTAAGGAGGTACTCTTTAGCTGCTGCAAGTATAGAACTGGTGAGCACAATAATGAACGTAACGTTTCAAAACTGCCATTGCAAATTGGCTTCAATCTATTAGTATATTACTGAATAATTTGTTGGTTAAATACCGTCAGATCAGGAATACCGATTCAAAAAGCAAAAAAAAAAAATTTTTAATAAAATTTTTTTAATAATAATAATTACAATTGTAAGTACGTATATGTAAACTAATTACGTACGCAACGCCACCCTTAGAAAAATAATTTGATTAAGCAGAGGACGTTCTCAAAATCATTTATGATATTTTTCGTAGCGTAGAGGAGGTCACTTGATGGGAGAACCCGCCAATGAAAAACCCGGAGCCATTTTTTAGGGATTTTGCGACCATCTTTATTCCTTATTGTTTCCTTGTTGGTGGTTTTTTTTTATTTCTTTTTTTTTTTTATTTTGGTAATTTCAAAATACTTTCTATAGATTTCGCAATTTTTTACTTTACTGGACATGTGATTTAAAGTGTATCAATTAGTTAATGTGCGGTTTCATTTATTATTTGTTGGTCAGTTTTCCGGTTAATATTTTACTTAAATTATATACAAAAAAAACTTCAGATAATCATCCGATTATCGAATATTTACTTAGTACCCGTTAGTTTTGTAAGTTTGTCACTTAATTTAACGAGAAAAAAAAATAGTGGATCGATAATAAATAGATAACAAATAACCATATGAAACTAATTGATACACTTAAATACGAGTGAATATATATTAAAGTGAGAACATGTCAAACACATTGGGTGGGTTTTTTTTTTTTTTTTTTTTTTTTTTTTTTTTTTTTTTTTTTTTTTAAGCTTCCCCTTTTATTTTTCTTCTTAATTTTCTCTCTGTCGAGACATATAGGATGAGAATAATTTTCGCGGTTTAGGGAATGTTTGTTTTTCTCAAAAAAGAAAGAAATTTTATTTTTTAAATTTTTTTTATAAAAATATTATTTTGTATAGTTTTTATTTTTGTTGTCTCATAATAAATTTGAAGAATTAAAATACTATTTTTTATAAAATCTGAAATTTTTTTTCATAAAAACTATTTTTTTTAAAATCGAACAAGCAAAAATACTTTTTCAGCAAAAAAATATTATTTTCTGAAATATTTTTGGAAAAACCAAACACACCCTCACGTGAATTTTATTTATATTTTGCATTTGTCTCCAGATTAATATATTTTAGCTGCTTGAGAAATCAATGAGATTCAGGCTTAAGGGCTCAGAAACAAAATATGAAAATGAAATAAAAGATAATTGTAAAAATTTTCTAATTATTTATATTTTCATATAAATTCTTGAATTTGAAGTCTTTTTAATTCTCATGTATCTTTTAGTAAAATTTACAAATACTTTGTTAGTAGCCTTATTTTTTATTATTTTGAGATGATTTTATCCATTGAATATGATGTAAATATAATGCATATAATGATAGGAATAGATAAAATTATAGTAGAGAAATGTTTGCATGATGTGCACATGATAAAAAAAAAAAAAAAATCTGAGGAAAAAACATCTAAAGATAAAAATGGTGTTGTACTTTTATAAAAGAAAAAAAAATAAGGCTACTAAACTTATATAAAAATAATAAATTAATTATTTTTAAAAATTATTTGAAAATTATGAAACTTATGTATTCATGACCCAAAAGATTAGCATTTATTACAATTAATTATCATTGCAGAGTTTCTTACATATTTTGCTCTAGTTCATTTTTTGTTTATCTCATTGCACTGGTTAAATTGAAAAAGTGTTTTGATTAGAAACAAATCTCATAATATTTTACAAACTCTATAAGTTAATAATTTGATCTAAATTATAAGTCATACTTATCTTCTCATAATTCACATTTCTTCATCGATTAAATACCGTGACGAATACTAATTTGTAAAGGATTGTAAAATTTAATTTTAAGTATAACATAACTCAGTTAAATTATTAGTACAATTTACTGATTTAGTTGATCTATTAAAACAAGTTAGATAAATTAATAGGTGCTTGTACATCTTTATTGGTTTTTTTTTTCATTTACTTAGTATGTTAGGTCTTAGATCTTGTCCAATTTTGGAAATAAACTTAGGTTATTTTTATAGGGTAAACTTCAAATACCACCCTGTGGTTTCACATTTTTTTACTTTAGTATCCTATAGTTTAGAGTGCATGAATTTAGTACCCTGTAGTTTTATTTTTCTCTTTTTGTCACTTTCTCTGTTAACTTTTCGTTAAATCATATATAAAAAATTTCAAATACCCTATCTATAGTTTATCGAATATTCATTCAAGTACCCTTTAGTTTTAACTTTATCACTGAGTTAACGAAAAAAATTAATAGAGGAGATAACAAAAAAAAAAAAAAAATCACAGGGTAGGAAAGTGATACACTTTAAACCATATGGTACTAAAGTGAGAAAATACGAAACCACATGGGTGATATTTGAAGTTTTCTCTTTTTATAAGATGCATTCATTTTAGGACATGTTTGGTTCAAAATCGAAATCAAAATAGAAACGAAAATATGTCGGAATAGAAAAAGGAATAATGAAAATTAATTTGTTTAATTTATAAAAGAATCTAGAATCAGAGTCATGTTCAAATTAAAATTACAAAATTTAATTTTACTATCCAAATTTAATCAAAAAAATATAAGCTTAAAATTTAAATTCAAGTTTAAAGGCAAAAATTTAAATTTAGTACAAAATTTTAATTTGGTTTTGAATTCATAATTAAAACTTAAATTATAATATAAATTTATTCTAAAGCTAAATATAAGATTAATATTGAATTTGAATAATTGTTTGTGAAAAAAAAAAGTCTTTTTTCTCAACCCTTGTGAGACCCCAGATAGTCCTATATATGAGATATAATAGAGCTAAACTCTTAACCCGGTTTAAGCATTTTGGGTGGTGGCAAGGCCCAAGAGGTTAAGAGAGTTAAGCGTGCTAGGACGGGAGTAGTCCTAGGATGGGTGACCCCCTGGGAAGTTGGGGCGTCACAGATGGTATCAGAGCCAATTACCAGCCGGAAGTGTGAGATGAGTCTCGGCTGAGCCAGGGTCTGGATGACGGGCTAGCGAGATGAGTCTCACATCGCCTGGTACTTGTGAGTCTGAGCCTAACGAGTACGTCAGGGTTTAAAGGAGGGGAGATTGTGAGACCCCAGATAGTCCTATATATGAGATATAATATGGTTAAACTCTTAACCCGGTTTAAGCATTTTGGATGGTGGTAAGGCCCAAAAGGTTAAGAGAGTTAAGCGTGCTAGGACGGAAGTAGTCCTAGGATGGGCGACTCCTTGGAAGTTGGGGCGTCACAATCCTTTCCGAAATTAAAATTGATTCCCACCATTACGAGTATTCGATTTTATTTGGACAACAAAAATAAAAATTATTATTCTAATTTTTATTTCAAACTTCAAATCTTTCAAATCAAATATGTTAGTTTTTTTTGAAAAAATAAACAAGCGGGTAGCTGATTACCTTTCTTTAAAAAAAAAAAAAATACATTGCACGCGCTTTAAAGCTTTCATTTTTCAAAATTAGTAGCTATGGTAATAAAATATAATATATAGTTAAATCATGTATTAAGAATAATTAGAATATACCATCGTTTATGAAAATACTAGTAGAAGTACGTGCAATCCACACGCTTTATATTAAAATTTTTTGTTTCTTTTAAAAAATATTATTTGTAAATTTTGATGTATTAATTGGTTTTATATAATTATAATTATTTAAATTGGCGGAAAGGCAGTAATTATAATAATCTAGTTTGGCTAAAAAGTAGTAAGAAAAGTATTTGATTTATTCAAAATTATTTTATTTTTTAAGTTTACAATAATTGAAATTTTAAATTGTATCAGAATACATATAATTGTATTTTAAGAATAAAAGAGATATTTTCAAGAGAAAATTTGACAAATCCAAAAGTTCTATATATCTTATATGAAAATGTATTTATAGCACAAAACTGTTTTGCTATTTGAACATATTAATGCAGGGTACAGTCGAAAGTATTAAGAAATTGGTGTTTCTGAATTTTTCAACTTTTAGATTAACATTTTGACTATGCTATCTCTTAGAGGACCTCTAAGGCTTAGTTTAATATTAAAGTCTATCTGGGATAAAAGTATATAGGGATATGCTTCTACGTTCTCCACTGAGACCGCAGAAAATGCATCAGAACTGATTTTATCGCGATATGCGGAACCTAATATTACGTACGAAAACAACCATGATATTTTTCCATCATACTTTCTCATCGCACATAATTCAATCTCCCCGTAATACTAAACGAAGCCTAAATCATAAGAAGACCATTATTATTCCCATCATATAATTTTTAATTTAAATGCCAAAAAGTCAGAAGTACCAGTTTCTTTATATTTCCGAAAATGTAATAGCTCTACACTTAGTACAATAAGGCTTTTACTTATATACCCTTCGCTACTATTCAAATTTTTTAATTTTATTAGTAAATGCAAGGGTGAAGTGTACATTCAGAGAAATTTTTAAAAATAATAAAAAAATTAAATTAGATATATTTAAAATTTTGAAGGATATATTTTAAGTATTATTTCTAGGGGAAGCTTCAAATACCCCCCGTGGTTTCTCACTTTCTCACTTTAGTATCTTGTGGTTTAAAGTATATATTAAGTTAGTACTTTGTGGTTTCGCACTTTCTCTCTTTAGTATCCCGTGGTTTCAAGTGTATCAAGTTAGTACCTTGTAGTTAGGAGTGTAAACGAGCCGAATACGAGCGAGCTGGGGTCGGCTCGTGTTTGGCTCATTTAATAAATGAGCCGAACACGAGCTGGCTCATTAAAGTATCGAGCCAAAAAATTCATTCTGTGTTCGGTCGTTAATTAAGAGCGATCGGGCTGGCTTGACGAACTGGCCAACGATAATAAGTTAAAAGAATTAGATTGAATATATATAAAAAACAAATTTATAAAATCTTATCCATCAGACTTTGATCTAATAGTTGAAACTATACATATAAATGAGTTTTTTTATAATTGAGATCGCCTTTATATTTTTATTTTGCTAAAAATTAAATAATAAAAATATATATTATATATATAATTATTTATTTATATATATAAATATAAAGTCAATCTCGAGCTTATTTCGAGCCGAACACGAGCTGACTTGCGAATAGCGAGCTGGATTACCATCCCTACCTGTGGTTTTATTTTTGTATTAAGTTAGTATCCTATGCTTTTAATTTTCTCTTTTTATTATCCATTTCGTGGTATATACTTTAATAAAATATTAAACCATATAGTATTAAAGTGAGAAAGTGCGAAACCATAGGGTACTAACTTGATACACTTGAAACCATAGGGTACTAAAGTGAGAAAGTGCGAAACCATAGGGTACTAATTTGATACACTTTAAACCACCGGATACTAATTGCTAACTCTCCCATTTCAAATCTCAGATCCAAAAAGAAAAATAAAAAAAAAGATTAAACTTTTCAAATACCACTTCTGTGTGGTTTCACACTTTTTTATTTAGTATCATATATTTTAAAGTGTATCAATTTAGTACTCTGTGGTTTTATTTTTATTTTTTTTCGTCAGTCTCTCCGTTAACTTTTCGTTAAATCTTATATAAAAAACTTCAGATACCCCACTTATAATTTATCGAATATTCAATTTACTAATTTTTAGTTTTAACTTTGTCACTGATTTAATAAAAAAAATTAGTGAAGGAGATAACAAAAAAAAATAAATAAAATTATAGTTTACGAAAATAATATATTTTAAACTATAAAATAGTAAAGTGAGAAAATGCCAAACTATAGGAATAGTTTTTAAAGTTTTTTCAAAAAAGTTTTCCAAATTTTGCTGCGCTGTTTCCGTTTTCCGTACGGTTACCCATTTTTTCTTTTTTATTTATTTTTATTATTATTTTTTAACCCCTCACGCATACAAACCGAGGAGTGGGAGGCGTAAATAAGTCAAAGAAGTGGGTGCAAATAGGAAAAAAAAAGAAAAAAAAAACAGGGAAAATAAAAAAGAAAAGCTCCTCCCTTTTCCCCTCTCTCTCTCTCTCTCTCTCTCTCTCTCTCTCCTCCCCCTTCCAAATCCCACTCCCCCGGCTCTCTTGAGATGCTTCTCCGTGGCCCCGAAATCGACGGGAAATGTCCATGAATCTCCCCTAGAGAAACCCTGGAAGGAGCTCATGGAGTGGCCCCGTCGATGCCACCATTGGCGCGGAGGTGAAAAGGAGAGAGGCCCAGTTCCCCCTTTTGGGCTCCCCTGATTCAAATGAGGTGGATCTCATGGTTGCTTTGGGAGTTTTTGGTGTGAAAAACGTGGATTAGAGATGGTGGTTTTGTAGGTAGTGGTTTTTTTTTCCGAATCCCCCCTTGGTGTTGCTGTTTTTGTTGGTGGTTGGTGCTCCTGTGCCTCTCCTGTTGATTATTATTATCATTTTTTTTGCGCTTAAAATGGTTGGGTTTTGTGGCTATTTGGGTGTATAAAAGGCTGGGGAAGGATTAAGTAAAGGTGAGATTTTTATGGTGTTGGGATCTTATTTACAGGTTTGGTGTTAAAGGGCATGTTGGATTTGATAACTCTGTGGCACGATTTGTTGTGTTTGATGCTACTAAAACATGTTTAATACATGATCCTGAAGAAATTATGGCTTTTTTTGGTGATGTTTTGGTCAATTAGAAGAGGAAAGAAGTGATTTTGGGCTTTAGGGGTTTAGTTTTATTTATTTACTGTTTGTGTGAAACTTAGTTCTCACATTTAATGCTCAGAAATTTTCTCATGCTGTTTTATCCTTCTTTTGCATGCTGATTAGGGCTAGTATGTTCCTATCTTGCTGGTTAGATCTTAGATAATTATATAGATTTGTAAGTTGGTTTTATTTTTAGATCTTGTAAATTGCATCTGAATGGATTATCATGCCTGGTATATTTAAGCAGATGATTCTATTCATGTTGTTAAAATATGTTCTCTTTTGCTCTTAAAGTTTCTTTCTTGTAATCTTAGTTGTGGCGATCCATCTGTAATTTTGTTCTAGGAAGATAAAGAGTTTTGATTTCTGCGATGGCGCATGCACGAATGGATTGAATGGATGAAGCTTTGTAAGCCCCCCAAATGTTAAGAGCACTGTTCCATGGGCTCCTGATCCTTTCCCTCCTCTTCTCCACCTCCGCCGCCATTGAGATCGGCTTCTCCCGCTGCAACTGCGATGGCGACACGCTCTGGAGCGCCGAGAGCATACTCCAGTGCCAAAAAGTGAGCGACTTCTTGATCGCCGCCGCCTACTTCTCCATCCCCCTCGAGCTCTTGTACTTCGCCACGTGCTCCAACCTCTTCCCGTTCAAATGGATCGTCATACAGTTCGGCGCCTTTATCGTTCTCTGCGGACTCACTCACCTCCTCAATGTGTTCACCTACGAGCCTCATTCGTTTCTCCTTGTGTTGAGCCTCACCGTTTCCAAGTTCTTGACCGCGCTAGTCTCCTTTGCCACCGCGATAACCCTCTTGACACTAATTCCCCAGCTACTCAGGATAAAAGTGAGGGAGAACTTCTTGAGAATAAAAGCGCGCGAGCTCGATCGCGAGGTTGGGTTGATGAAGAGGCAGGAGGAGGCAAGCTGGCACGTGCGCATGCTTACCCGAGAGATTAGAAAATCACTTGATAGGCATACTATTTTGTACACTACTTTGGTCGAGCTCTCGAAGACACTGAGCCTGGAAAATTGCGCAGTGTGGATGCCTGATGAGAGTAGAATGAGTATGATCTTGACCCATCAGTTGAGGGATAGGAGTTCATCTGATTTGTACACTCAATCTATTCCGATGGATGACCCGGATGTCATAGAGATAAAAGAAACAAAGGGTGTGAAGATTCTAGGGCCGGATTCTGTTCTTGGTTCCGCGAGTAGTAGAGGAACACTTGAGTCGGGGCCTGTGGCGGCAATACGAATGCCCATGCTAAATGTATCTAATTTTAAAGGTGGGACACCTGAAGTAGTTGAAGCGAGCTATGCCATATTGGTTTTGGTTCTCCCTAGAGATGATCCTAGGGTTTGGAGCTACCAGGAGTTAGAGATTGTTGAAGTAGTTGCCGATCAAGTTGCCGTTGCCCTGTCCCATGCTTCAGTTTTAGAGGAATCTCAGCTGATGAGAGATAAACTTGCCGAGCAAAATAGGGTTTTGCTGCAAGCTAAGCAGGAAGCAATGATGGCGACCGAAGCAAGGAATTCCTTCCAAAAAGCCATGAGCCAAGGAATGACGAGGCCGATTCACTCCATTATGGGTTTGCTTTCCATATTGCAGGAAGAAGTAGTCAGCCCCGAACAAAGACTTATTGTTAATTCAATTGCGAAAACTAGTAGTGTTGTTTCGACATTGATCAATGACGTGATGGAAATAGCTACGACCAACAGCGAGCAGTTATCGTTGGTGATGAGACCCTTCGAGATTCGCTCTATGATTAAGGAAGCTCTTAGTGTTACTAAATGTCTTTGTGGTTGCAAGGGCATTGGTTTTGAATTTCAGGCGGAGAGGTCAATTCCAGAACGAGTTGTTGGTGACGAGAAGAGGCTCTTCCATTTGATTTTGCATATGGTGGGTACTCTAGTAAATGGTTGTGATGAAGGTTCGCTTACGTTTTCTGTTCGTAGTTATGGTGAGGGCGAGGCGAGGCAAGATCAAGAATGGGTTCCATGGAAATCGAGTCTTTCTGATAGCTATACTTGTTTGAAGTTTGAAATTGGGATTAAAAGGTTGCAAAGTAATGCTTCAAGTTCATCTTCGAGTCATGTTTCTCGGAAACCCTCAGAAAGTTTGGAGATGGGCCTTAGCTTCAGCATGTGCAAGAAGCTTGTGCAGGTACACCCCTATTAACTTTTTATGTACTTTGATATCTGATTTAGCCAACTTGTATGCAGTATATTTGCTTTTCTAAAAAAAAAACAGATTAATCCATAGCCATACAACATGTCCTTTTCATCCACATATCTGAAGAAACAGTAGTGCTAATTGCTAAAGTAGTTTGCAGATTTAGGGCCTGTTTGGATGTTGGAACAAGCTGTGTGGTGATTATTGTCGCTCATTATGATTTTTGGTTGTTATTAAATCCAAGGAGGCAAAATAAGTTAATAATCACAATCCAAGAAAAATCAGTCAGACACTGCATATATCATGCGGGTAGGGGTCATCAATCAACTACCTCTGCCTTCAATGCCCCTTGAGTAAACGAACGAGCTATACTGAACAAGATGTTCGTACATCCAAACAGAATCTTATGCACCTGAGCTTTAAGTGTGCTCTATAAACAGATTTGTTACTTTCAAAATTTCATTTGAACATCGAGAAAGATGATTGGGACTTTATTCAACAAAATGTGATATAGCTAGACTCTTCATCCTGAGAGAGTCTTCTCTGCCGGTTATTCCACATAGATTTGCAACATCCAATCAAATGTCTCCTCATTGCATTAAAAAACAAGAAAAAATATATCTTTGAAGCTTCATTTCATTGTACGATTATCATTATGCCTGATTGGACTTTTCTCCATCTCACTCGGCACAATATAATTGGTTTAAGACATATCCTATGTGTTATAACCTTTGCAAAGTGGACTTTTTCCTTCATGTTGATTGTAGCAAGTTCATGGATTATGCTGCATATTGTTAAAAGCATTATAGTTCCCTAAATTATATCTGATCTTAATCTTTTAAGAGGCTTATAATTTCTTCTTTGTTACATTTGTTCATGAGAATTTCTGCTTTCCTCAGAGGGAAGTTTCTAGTATGAAGCAAAACTTTCTGTTGACAACATTTGGACTATTCGAGATTTTATACTTTGATTTAAGTGGTGTTGCAACTGACCACTGTAGCAAAAACTGTGTCATCTGTACGACTTGCGTTGATAGGTCAAGGTGTGATTTGAAAGAGTTTAGGTACCTCATACACCAAGTTACCAACTATGCTGAAGTGTCTAATGAACTCGTAGCTTGCGTAAAGACCCTGTTAAGTCAAAAAGATTGTATGCAGTGTCATTGGAAGACCGAAGATGAGATGCCCAAAAGAGGGTGCTGTAATAATTTACTTAGCCTTTGAAAGTTACTTGTTGAAGAGGGGGGTTGGGGGTTCCGAGGAGAGATATTTATTACATGGGTACATAAACTTGGTCACTATTGGAAGCTAGATAATTGGATTATTGCTTTCCTCGTCCTTACGATTTGGGGTAGTTTTTAATTAAGCTGCCATTTGAATTTCCCCTACTTTGAAAGCTGTTTGTGAAAGCGACTAGAGTAGACCATCAAAATTTTCCTACTAATAGAATAAGAAGGGCTTTCTTGTCATTTATCTTTGTTTATTCAAGAGCCAACCTTGATAAGGAAATAAAGTGTACTTAGAAAAGCCGTTATCAGGCTTCAGGTTTGTACATACTAGAAGATAAGTTTTAAAATTTTTAACAGTCATAATCTATCTGTCACCTTCCGTCATCCATCTGTTACCAGTAATGAATTTTGGACATTAGATGCTATGGAATATTCTGTAGACTGTAGTCTGCTTGGCCTTAGTACGGCCTAGAAAATAGGAAGGGAGGGTTGGAGGGAATAGGAGATTTTTGCGAATGTGTGTGTATATATTTTGTTTCATGGAAAATAATTATTCTCTGATTGGATGTTCATCAAATACCTTTTACTTAAGGGGCGTGTTCTAATTTGATTGATGTGGAGTATGGGAAGATATCTACAGCTGCATAATATATTTGGCTTCTATGTCATTTTTCCTGAAATATGATAAATCACCTTGTTGGTGGATGTAATATCATGAAAAGTTGAAATTATTAAGATTCAACAGTAGCTACAAAGGATGGACACTTTCGTGTTGGCCATGTCACCTTTGCAGGTAGTCCATGTTCATGTGCTTCTCATGCGTCTACTGCATGTTTAGCATCCATTTTCCACTTACTCGCTTAGCACATGTGGATTGTGTGTATCCATTGCATTCCTTCATGATCTTGCACATTTGTCCATAGCGTGTTGATTGCATGTTCATACAAGAAATTGTAAGAGGACATAAAGATTCAATTTTTATTCTATTTTGTGTAGTATTTCAAGCAATCGGAGAAATCAATGTTATACTATTTTTTAATATAACATTATGGAATAGATACTTAAATTATAAATTAATATAGTTACAGCTTAGTTGAAGATCAAATTCTTTCTATAGGTTAAGAAACAGATATTTAATGGCTATGTTCAAGTCGTGTGAGTATCCTAGTATTTTTAAAGTTGATGAGTCACCATGTTTGAATCGCTTGGTGTCTCGTTGTCCCTGTCTATATCCTATTTGCAAAAGATCCTTATATTGTACAAGTTATCTTTGGATAACTTGTTTCGACATCCAAAGAGGCCACCTTAGTACCTGCTTAACATTAGAATATAACTTATCTGGGATATCTCCTACTTGCTCAAGGACCATTCTTTAATCGACCGTTTAGGGGAATGGAAGGATGTTGAAGGGCGTGTTTGGATGTTTGAATGGAGTTATCCAGTGACAACTTAGAGAGCCATGGTGATATTCTATTATGAGAATAACCTATGTGTTTTATTTTTAGCTATTTGAAATCTTTATATTCCGATACCACACTTAACCTACAACATGATCTACAATTTTCCGGCAAAATTGTTTAGAGGCCATATATTCTATACAGTTGTAGACATCTTTTCGTACTTCTCATCAACCAATTAATATGTCCCTCAAGTAAACGGATAGAGATCTGAACAAGAAATTCATGCATCCAAACAAGCTATCAATCTTCTCTTCTACCTTTACCTAATATATATTACTTTTCCTCTTTTTCTTTTTTTTTTTTCCACTTCTAATGTGCAGTCTTTTTCCCATTGCAGATGATGCAGGGAAACATCTGGGCAACTTCAAACTCCAAAGGCCACACCGAAAGTGTAACTCTCATCCTTCAATTCCCACTACAACCCCTCACGCCGGTCTCCGTCGGATCCTTAGATCTCTACCGTACATCATCCTCCCCTAATTTCAAGGGCCTCCGCGTCCTACTAGCCGACAATGATGATGTAAACCGCGCCGTCACCCGAAAGCTCCTCGAGAAACTGGGCTGCCGCGTCTGCTCCGTCTCATCAGGCAATGAATGCACCCAACGCCTAACCTCCCTCGGCACTTCCAACACGCCCTTCCAAATCGTGATTTTTGATCTCAACTCGAATAGAATGGACGGATTTGAAGTGGCCATTAGGATCCGGAAGTTCAGAAGCGGGTGCTGGCCGCTGGTGGTCGGCCTGACGGCTTCTGCCGATGAGAGCGTGTGGGAGAAGTGCTTGCAGTCGGGGATGAACGGCTTGATCAGGAAGCCGGTTACGCTGCAGGCAATGGGAGATGAGCTGTACAGAGTGCTCCAGAACACGTAGAGCGGGCGAGAGGGCTCTCAGATTCTTTGCTATTATCATGGAGGGTGGGGGGGTTTAATGCTGCTGTATGGGGCTTTTTACCGGATTTTGGTCACACCCTCAACACACAAATTTGCACACAGGAGTTCTATGTATACAGAAATCAGATAGCTTTTCTGTTTTCTTTCTATTTCGGTGAAAAGGAGACCGTAATTTTTGATTCAGCAAATTTGGAACAGATTATAGAGCTAGTAACTTAGCAGCAGCAGCACAGATCTTCAACCATTCATTCATCATTCCTCTCTTTGTTGTGGGCAAATTTCTCACAAGAATTGAAATTGGTGGATTAATAATACTCTGTAAAAGCATACAAAGCTAACCTCGAACGCTGGATCATTTGAAAACGACTCTCCAATCTCTCGGATCTTTCGAAATTTTGATTTTATTTTCTTACCTTCCATTCCTTGTGTGCCTGGAAAAATTAATACCTGCACCTGATGCATCCCTTTCAAAACTTCTCATACTTATCAAATTTCGCATGTTTCAGTTCAGTCCAAAGATCAGATGGTAAAACTAAAATGTTGGATTGCTGGCAGCAGTTGTTTTCAGATGATCCAAACTTTCAGACTGAAGGAGCAGGCAGCAAAGTTTCAGTCATGTGGGCAACTCCACTTTCTACATGGATACACTGCATGTGTACAAAGTTATGATGATTAGGAATATACTTTGTAGATAAAACTCACTCATTTTGCTAAGATTAGGTAGAATATTGCCAAGAAAAACATTATCATGTGTAAGATGGAAAGAATCACACTGGAATATATACATTTTCTTTTTCTGACTTCTGATTGTTGGTAACATTTCTCTTTCGTAATCGATCGATTCTTGCGTTCGTCGTTCGTCGTATCTATTCGACGGTTTACTTAGTGTTTTGTTAACTAGTTTGAAAAGTATGATCATTCAACAGTTTGTCAAACTTAAGAGGGGAAATGCATTGCAATTAGAAAATTTGCAGAAAAAATTTTGCCATGATCCGCGATGTTTCGGCAGAATTTGAGTTTGGTCCTTCATCTAAACTATTAGGCCCTGTTTATTTCGGAGACAAAGCGGGAATAACGAAAGTTATTTCTCCTATTCCAAAAAATGGGACATTTTTTTGCTGAAATAAAATATTCCAGGATAAACTATTCCACACTTAAAACTTCATTAATATCATAAATTGAATTAGCGTAAATTATATAGACATAGTGTTATAGATTATACTAAATTATTTCTATTATAAAATTATTAATTGTACCATATTAATACATATTATTTGTACTTAAATATTATAATAAATTATTTTTATTAAATTTAATTAAAAATAGAATTTGAAAAAAATAAATTAATTTATAATAAATTATTTTTACTAAATCAAATTTCAATATTTTTATTAAATTATTTTTATAATAAATTAGTTTTATTAAGTCATATTTANATTTCTGGACTACCTTGTTATTCCCGAATAGTCAAGAATAAAATAAAATTATATTTGGTTTGTAATGTTGTTATTCTCAAAAATAGTTTAAATAAATTAGTTTTATTAAGTCATATTTATATCAAATTCAACCATCCCTTTTTTCAGTATTTTCTACTATTCAATAAAATTAAACAAACACAATTTATTTAAACTATTTTTGAGAATAACAACATTACAAACCAAATATAATTTTATTTTATTCTTGACTATTCGGGAATAACAAGGTAGTCCAGAAATAAAAAAAAAAATGACTAAATTAGAAAAAACCTCTTAAATATACCCAGTTTTTCACTTTTCCTCTCAAACTTTCAAAAACATACATTTTGCCCTCTTAAATTTTCTTTTTTTGCGAGAAAGGTAACATGTTACCCGCTCATTTATTTATTTTTAGAAATAAGCTTAGCTGGAAATATGAACTAGGATTCGAATTTGGGACTCTGGGTACCAACCACCAAGCTCTTTGCCCCTTGCTTTTTGGACGGCCGGTGCCCTTTAAAATTTCAAAAATGTTCTCGAAAGGGTACAGCGTTAATGGAAATGGCAAAATGAGTAAATTGCCCTTAGTTCTGCTATATAAAAAAAATTTTAATATATTTTTTTGTCATTTTGAAGAGTATTTTCGATATAAATAATTAGAAATGGACGAAATAGTAATAGAAACCTGACAGAAGGGGGCTATATGCAATAACTTGAAATATTGAGATAGTAAAATAGAGATTTTGAAACTTAGAAAGAAAAGTACATGTATTTATAAGAAAATTTTTTATAATTTAGCCTAAACAAATTAATTTCAATATTCATTATCTCCGAACCAATCGAACCTTTAGAATTTATTAATTTAATGTCCTCAAAGTTAATGCACTGTAGTTTTATACACCCGTGGTGCACATGCTTAACCTACTGTAAATGTAATTTAATTTTTTTAAAAAAAATCTCTCAACATAATATATAGGATGTAGGGGAGCATAAGTTTTAAAAAAATAGAAAAAAAAACTTAAATGGGGAGTGTCGCAATGACGCGTCTTTGAGAAGCCTCAGTTGTTAGTTTTGTCTCTATTCAAAAATCATTTTTCTCGCATGTACGGCCCTTTATTCTTTTGCTTTTTTCCTTAATATTTTTTTTTTTTTTCTTTACTTAAGCATACAATTTAAACTATTCATATTTTGAATGATTTTTGTAAAAATTGTAATCTCAAATTCATTTATTGAGTAAAACCTATATATCTATACATAATCAATGTCAAAAAATTTAAAATACAAATTTTTTTAAAAAAAGATTTCAGCCCATCAAGGCCCATACTGGTGATAGTCCCTCGGCCCGTTTTGGCCCAAAAAATGTGGGCCCAATTATAAATTTGGTTCGGAGGCGCGGACCCTAAACTAGTTACAATAGTTTTTGGCCCGACCCGGTAGTCCGACCTTATACATCGGTCCGGGCCGGCACATAAAATGATACGTTTGCGAACTATAAAACAGTGTAATGTAGCGTTTCACCGTTCTATAATCTGTACTTTATCGCCCTATAGTTTGCAAAAAGCATCATTTTATTACGCCCTAATTACAATTTTTGAATCATAAAATACTAAAGTGAAAATGTGTTAAACTACGTGATGGCAAATCGAAGGGTAACTTAATCTAGCTCTTTGTTGTTCTTAGGACCATATTGCAAACTTATTATTGGGCCTTTGTGCTAATGGTTGTTTGGACCTTTAGTTGTCTTTTTTTTTTTTCTTTTTTCTTTTTAAAAATAATGGTAGTAAGCTACCACTTCGCACATTTTTTTAGAAATAAATTTAGCTGGAAATGTGAAATAACTATACTCTGAACTTGGGACCTCGGGTATCAACCATCAAGTCTTTTGCCATTTGTACTCGGAACGGTCAATGTTTGGACTTTTAGGGCATTTTTGTTTTACCGAAGCTGAACTTTGGGTTAAGTGGACTTTGGGTTGAAATGGAGTGCAGTAAAAATTACTTCTTTCCGGTTGTTTGTTTCGTAGTTATGAAAGTGAAGTTTTATTAGCTCTGCTATTTGTTTGGTAGGAAGTGTATAATATAAAATTATAATTTATGTATAAATAATAAATAATTTAATAAATAAAAATAATATAATTATATTTTTTATATAATTAAAATTTAATTTAAACAACTAAATTATTTTTTTATACATAAATTATAGTAATACAATAATAAAATTATAAAGTAAAAAAATAATAATACTTAATTAATCAATTTTTATTATATTTTAATTGTACAAACTAAATAAAAAAAATATTAAAACTTAACTAATCAATTTTTATCATATCTTAAACATGCCAACTGAATAAAAAAATAATTAGTATCATAATTAAATATATTGAAATATAACTATCTCTACTTGATATATTATTTTATTATTTTTTCTTCACCTAACTTTACTGTAATTGACTTCGTACCATGTTTCAGGTTAACTCGAGTTTCGACCGTAACTTTTTTACGACGAACCAAACAACAAAAGTGATCATTTACGACGAAGACGGCTTTTTCCCTCTCCGCTTCCACCCCACATCTATCCAAATAAACATGCCATTAATTGGTCCGAAAATGCATTGAATTTGGCTTGTTGTGTTACTACGCTATTATCTATCTATCTATCTATCTATCTAAACCTTGCATTTTTCGAAGGCAAGGAAACAGCTATGCAATGAAAAACTTAATATTCGTTTACGACAAGCAATTATTTGTTATTCTCAATTATTTCTTAGTTAAAACGTATAAAATCTATCTGAACTATGAACTATTTTGAATCGACTATTCAATTTTTAAAATTTTTGATTTTATCACGCAACCTTTCAAATTTGTTTGATTTCAGCCAATTAACGGCATTTTGACTTCAAAATTGAAACTGATTGTTTATTTCAATAAAATTATATTTGCGAGAATGGCATGAAGTATATTAGCTAAATGTGTAAAGATAAATGGTGATTCAATTTTGAGGTTAAAGCGACGTTTACGGGTTTAAATCAAACAAATTGAAAGGTTGTGTAGTAAAATTAAGATTTTGAAAGATTGGATAGCTGACTCAAAATGGCTCATAGTTTAAATAAGTTTTGTGCATTTTACCTTATTTCTATCCACAGGCTCAAAATGTTTAAATTCAGTTATTATTACTAAGGTGCGAGATAACACTTTATTCCACATTAATAACATTTAGCTCTCACACTTCCGGCAGGTCTGATATTCGACTTTGATACCAACTAAAACAACCCAACCCATTGATAACTTATTGGATCCAAACTATTGGCCCAAAATACTTAAGCCTTGTGAGATCTCTCTTATATTTCCAATCAAATTTTTTTTTTTTTTCTATCCCACGTGAAATTATTAGGGGCATTGTACATAACATTAGTGCTTGCGCTAGATCAACAACCAATGTTATCATCAAGGAGCTTGGGGATTCTTTCTTTGCGATTGCACTATTTGAATTTTATGATATATCATATAAGAACAAATGGCTCTTGTTCTGCGTTTTGTAGATCACTGAGGCTATGTGATGGAAAGATTTTTGCGTATTACGCATGTTTTTAACACCGATGCGTAGTCTCACAAAGCAACTATATATAGAAGCTTTGTACGGACCATTTCTAGCGTAAGTGGCAAAAGACTTGATGATCGGTATATTAGGTCTCAAATTTGAATCCTAGTTCATTTACATTAATTTTCAGCTAAATTTATTTCTAAATGAAATAAACAAAACGGATAGCATATTACCTATCTCTCAAAAAAAAAAAAAAAACTATAGAAGTTTTGCTAAGCAAACAAGAACTATGCATATCAAGGTTGTGCGGCGTAAGTTATGATGGGGCGAGTGATATGCGACGCGAATTTAAATCACGTAAAGAACTTATTTTATCTATAAGCCATTTTGATTCAAATACCAAATTTTTTAAAATTTTAATTTTACTATCCAACCTTTCAATTTATTTGATTTGAGTCAGTAATTAATATTTTGACTTCAAAATTTAAGCTAATCACTTTCCATATTGGAATGGATTGGGGATTGAATTGTGTAGAGGATCTCTAATAATTTCAAGAAGCTAAAGAAAAGCCTGGGAGGAATGTAGAATGTACAGGTGCATTTAGTGGGTTTTCCTCAACACACTTTGCATATCATTTACTTTTACTTTCACCTAGTTTTGTGGAGTTTATATTATCTTATTTTTTAATAAATTAATTTTGTATACGTGACACAGCCAGTAAGCGATCGACTACTTTCAGAATTAATGTCTTACCATATGTCGGCTTTGAAATTTGAAAGGTAACCGACCGTCCCTAGAGCAAGTGGCAAAGGATTTGATGGTTGGTACCCGAGGCCCAAGTTCGAATCCTAGTTGATTCACATTTCCAGCTAAGTTTATTTATAAATGAAATAAACGAAGCAGATAGCACGCTACCTATCTCTAAAAAAAAAAAGAAATTTGAAAGGTAAGCCTACATGTATACATCTTCGATATAGAAATGATTGCCATAAGGAGATCAACATGATAGGTAATCAAACTCCTATGTTGATATATTAAATTCTATTAACTTAAAAAGTTAATTCTTGTTTAATCTGTGTTATATTCTCCGAGAGATCTTATTTCATCATTCCTTGTTGCGTTAGTCCAATGATATTTTGATAGATCGGCTTTATCGTTGATCAGATATTGCATAGATAGAGTTGCACAAGAACTATTGTGAAAGCTTGTGATATTAAAAGGTATGCTTCGTCTGTATATAAAGTATTGTTTGAGTATAGTCAATAAGTGGGGCACAACATCCAATAGCTTTTTTTCTTTTTTCTTTTTTCTTCTTCTTCTTCTTCTTCTTTTTTTTTTTTTTTTTTTTTTTTTTTTTTTTTTTTTTTTTTACAGCAGATGAAAAAATTTAGATTGGATCTTCGGTTTCTGTGGCTCACATTTTCATTTCATAGTTTTGATGCAGTAGAAGTTCTACATATTTTTAAGTTTGAGAAATTGACCTTAGCTAATAAAAGAGGCAGAAGTATATATGGTCAAACAGGAATCAAACATAGAGTACATCAGTACAAGGCCTTTATTTTGTCTATTATTTTGATGGCTTGTGAAGGGATAAATCACACTTTTGGTCCACAAAGCATGAAGCCCGTGACAATTTTTTTAATATGTTGCAATTTCTATCTCTAACTCTTGAATTATTACAGTTAAATCTCACAATCTAATTTAGTTTATAAAATATTGATGCGTTGGTAATGTGAAAGTGATACAGTAAGGTTGTGATTAATAAGGTGATAATGATTAAGATGCATATTACGCATCAGCATTGTGTCATTGCTTAGCCAACTAAATTGAGTTCTAAAACTTGATTGCAATGAGTTTGAAAGTTCGAGTTGGAATGTATAATAAATCAAAGTTCGAAAACCGGAGTGTCATGCGCGTCGTGAGGACCAAAAGTGTAATTTAGCCTTTATGATGTAGTAAGTTTCTCTCTTTTTCTTTTTCTTTTTCTTGTATTTTTTTCTCTTTCCTTTGCTTACTGTACACACCCCTAATTTCCAGAACCCAAAACCTGGAAGCCCTACTGAAAGACTTGGTTGAGTACCATTTTCTTTTTGAGAGAAAGATAGCATGCTATCTGCTTTGTTTATTTTTTTTAGAATAAATTTGGCTGAAAATATAAATCAACTAGGATTCGAACTTGGGACCTTAGGTATCAACCACTAAACCTTTTATCTTTTACAGTAAGGACGGTCGGTGGTTGAGTACCATTTTTGGCTCCGCGTTGAGATGCTTTACCACTCCAGATGGTTTTGCATGTTGAACTTCTTATCCTTAGAAGCCCTTTTACACTTTTGTAGTGCAGGTTGTTGAATTGCTTCCTGAGGCAGTGGGTCATTACTATCTCAATTAAGTAGCAGACATGGGGGGAAGTTTGGTGGTGATTGAACAGGCATGATAGCCAAAGCAGCAGCAGTGAACCATGTCAAGATCTTTTCCCTTCCCCTAATTAGGGCTTATCATATGTTTCAATACCAAAGCAACAAAGAAAAGCTACTTTGGTTATCTTTTTTTTTTTTTTTGAGAAAGAGGTAGCACGCTACTCGCTTCATTCATTGGGAATATGAACTAGGCTACAGGGGTGAGACAGCCAAGCCCTCGGAGGGGCGAAAAAAAAAAAAAAGTGATCTGCTTAAATCGAGGTCCGCCTTGCTCGATTAAGTAGGTCCCACTCCTTCATCAGCTGCTTAAACATGTGAACTACTTGCGTAGGATTCGGATGGATACTTCTGAAGATGATATCATTTCTAGACTTCCAAACGGACCACCAGCATCCTACTAATTCGGAGAGATAGTTTCTCGTCGTGTGTCCACCTGATACTTTGGTTTTCTTTTTGACGCTAAATTTTAGTCGTCCGATCAATAGAAGTAAAAAAGAGATCTCGACCTTCTGATAAATGAACTCTGTTTTGAAAAAAGATAAATATTGCAGTATTTTCAGGATTTGATCGAGATTATTGAAACTAGTCATCTGATAGAATTCGGGTGAAATTATCATGATTCAATTCTCAAACAAGATTCGATCTTATTACGAGAGCCGAATTTTGATTTGAATTGAAGAGGCTATAAATACTGTGCAGACGACCATAGAAAAGGGCAACGACAACATATCAATTATTTATAAACGATTTTAATAGTAATTTTTATACTTTCACTAGAAATAGAATAGAATAAAGAATAAAGTCTTTTTGGCTCAAATATTATCTAAAGCTAACTGAAGAGTGCATATTGTGGATGAAGCTGCTTAAATTAGCAAGCAAGCATAATCTACTTACTTATTTATGAGAGAAATATAATAGTAAGTTATTCGCTTCGTTTATTTTTTTTTTAGAAATAAACTCTATCTGAAACATGAAGCAATTAGGCTTCAAATTTGAGATCTCGAATTTCGACTACCAAGACATTGCCAACCTGTACTAGGGACTGTAAGTCAAAGTTTTTATCTTTGGAGAAACACCTGTCATAGAGATTTTGGTGATTTTTTCTCTTAGATGAGGTTTTGCTCTTATCAAATTTTATTTTTATTTTATTATTATAAAATAAATTATATATATTTCTTCCATACTTAATATCCGCACCAGTGGTCTAGTGGTAGAATAGTACCCTGCCACGGTACAGACCCGGGTTCGATTCCCGGCTGGTGCATTAAATTTTTTAAGATATTATTGCTTTGTAAGTTTATTTGTTATTTTTTATTTATTTTTACATCACGCAGATCGGTTGTTAGGATCTTTGAAATCCCTCAATTAGGGTGGAAGAATTTGAACTGGTCCGGTCATCGAGACTTATTTAGTTATTAGTTGCTGGATTTGTGGCGAGAATATCTCAATTTCGCGTAATCATTATCAACTTGAAATGAAATTATGTAGCTTTTCTTATCGTCCGCAGTTACATTATTATTACATAAATTAGTTTGTAGTAAGTTTCTGGTCCGGTCATCGAAACTTATTTAGTTATTAGCTGCTGGATTTGTGGCGAGAATACCTTAATTTCGCGTAATCATTATCAACTTGAAATGAAACTATGTAGCGGTTCTTATGATCTGCAATTATATTATTATTATATAAATTAGCTTGCAATAAGTTTCTGATCTGGTCATCAAGACTTTCTTAGTTATTAGTTGCTGGATTTGTGACTAGAATATCTCAATTTTGTGTAATCATTATCAACTGGAAAAGAAACTATGAGTAATTTTTTTTGCATGCTCCCCAATCTGTTGGCAAGTTGATTCCTGGCCACCATTGCCAGGAAATGATTGTCTTCATCACTTGCACAGCTCTTTATCAGTACAAAAAGGCAGCAAGACTTGTCATAATGTTTTTTTTTTTTTTTTTTTTTTTTTTTTTTTTTTTTTTTCTCTCTCTCTCTCTCTCTAGTAAGTAAGAAGAGTGTTGTAAAGGTGAAATAATGAGTAGTCATAACTACTATTATGTAGCATTATCAAAAGCCACAAGCAAAGCTCATGATAGTACTGGAGAACAAAATGTGATGTACTCTTTTGCAAACAATACATTGCATAGAGGTTTGTTACATAGGGTACTATATATACGCAAGAAGGGAGCTCGAATGTGACGTATTGACGGACCATCTCTAAAGCAAGTGGCAAAAAAGTTGGTTGTTGGTATCCGAAATCACAAATTCGAATGCTAGTTGATTCATATTTTCAACTAAGTTTATTTCTAAATGAAATAAACCAAATGAGTAACGTGCTACCTATCTCTCGAAAAAAGAATGTGACGTATTGCAGATCCAAAAAAGAAATATAGACGGGGCACAATAAATAACTGGATAAGTAAGTTTCATTGAATAATAACGTTCTACTTAAAAAACAATAAATTATAAATACATAAATATATGAAAAATAAAATTATTTATTTTATACTTGAATTTTTATATTTTATGAGGGAGCAAAGGAGGAGGAATTCTACACTATCACACTTGCACCACATCATCAATAACAAGTCAATCATCTTTCTTCTTTTCAAACAAAAGTACAATAAAAATATTTTTTTTATAATCATGATGAGACATATATCTTTAAAAGGAGATTTTTGATTCATTTGTTATGCCACGTCACCAATATACCCGTTGCATTCTAGAATTTTTCGCAACGGAGAATGGTGCATAATTTTTATCATACATGGTACATGTACTAGTTTTTATGGCGAAAAAAAAAAAAAAATAGAAGCAAAGCCAATTCTAGATAAGCATGTGCCCACCCAGGCTTCGCCACTGCAACATTCCAAGAGGGTCACCAATCCAAGAACACTCTAACCCTAATATGCTTAACCTTCTTAATTTCTTGATCCGAGCAATTGTCCAACATGCTATAACTGGATTAAGTGGTTTAGTCCTATTATATCTTATATATATGTAACTATTCCAAATCCTAGGAGTATATATCACACTCCTCCCTTTTAAGGCCTAACGTTTTTGTTGGATCCAAGCACACTCAAAAGTATCAGACTATGTTTGATAATCAATTTTAAATTATAAATCATTAAAAACTTATGACCTAGTGTCATCACGAATTATTATTAAAATCGGTCATCAAAATTGGTAATCCAATTAATTAAAATTCGTTTTCTCCATGATTCTAGGGTGTGGTATGTAGAACTTTCTAATATTGACTCTTTAACTTTTCAATATTGGCTTTTTTTTTCCCCAAGATGTCTCTATTGCACATACCTGGTGACCAATACTGGTTGTGGAATAGCAGGTCATCTGTTTTTTACACATAAATCTTAACTTTTCATTAATTAGAAATAAGCGGCTAAGATTAAAATAGAGTATTGAAGCATTGCTCTAAATTTGGAACCCCAATCCATAATTAGCCCCTCAAAATAAATTGGAGAAATTATTATCTGCGCTCAATGTATCAGTACATTTCATGCACCACACTGCATATTTCATGATCAGTATCTCAACATCAAAATATTATCCAAAAGATGTAATCTATAACGTTTTAAATACCTGTATATTTATGTATTAGAATGTCTTAAGTTTTGAAAACTTAATTACCTAGGTATTAGATAGCTTCGAAATCAACAGTGAAAAGGCACAGTGTTCTATTCATGAGAAATATGTGTGAAAAATTTAAATTAAAATTTGATTTTAAGGATTCTATGATGCAGCTTTAATAAGGTTCGTTGCATGCTACACTGATGATTATATTCACAGAAATATTAAAAAATATGTGTAAAATTTATGATTTTTAATAAGTAAATTTTTTGTTACCACGGAACACATCCAATAAATTAAATTCCGATTTTAATGCATCTATTATGCATACGGCATCTCTATGATACAATTTTAAAGTTGTGTTGCACAGTAAAATATTTGAAAATAGACATCATCGAATGTCTAAAAAAGCAAGGTTGGCACGATATGATCTACCAGAACCTCGTTAGTTAGAGTTGCTAAGAGTCTTTGGAAAACTGTATATGTCACGATTCTACTCTAAACTTTAAGTGAATCAGAAGACGAGCCTCTTCTTTTATTGACATCAAGTCGAGCTGATATCCCCGCTCAAGAAGACGAGCAGGAGGAATCCGAGAAAGAAAATGACCCAAATCACACTCCTTTACTTGAGAGTGGGGAGGTTAATGATGTGGCCCCCCCCGCTTTCTCAATCTAATCTCGTCCTTGAATCGATATACTCACTTGATCGCTACGCCGCTTTCTATTCTTGCAAGTTAGGGACACAGTTTGGTCCCGAGATAAGAAATAACCGGTTACACCAAAAGATACAGTCAATACTGCCAAAACCACACCTTACACCCAAGTTAAGTTAATTCGCGAGGTGTGTTTTTAAAATCCACCTGTGAGATACACACGAAATACGTGCAGGATCATCATTAGAACCATCACGCATCAAGTAAACTGCAAGGTTCATCTGAGACCCGCAACTGCAACAAGAAAGAAGTGGAAAGCACTTCCTTTTCAGGCTATGAAGCCCGATGTGCTAGCACTTGTGACCCAAGCCTGAAGTGACTGACTAATAAGAAACTGATACGGAGTCATGCTCGGAAGAAAGCCTATTCCGTTTGCCTGAAGTTTTCTTATTTTATTATTTTTATTCAATTATTGAAAGTGAATGAATGAAATATTAAAAAAAAAAATGCAGCATGACACTTCTGAGATTTAGATTAATTCTATATATAAGATCTCATAGGACTTGACTGGCTATATCATTTTGTGAGGTAATTGGATCTAAAAAATTAAGAGAGTTAAGCACGTTAGAAATAAAGTAGTTTTAGAATGGGTAGCCCTCGGAAGCAGAGCATCACATCCAATGAAGTGTATACATGCAATAATAATAATTTCTCAACAAAATGGGACACCAACGTAAAAAGATGGGGCAAAATTCTACTATAGAATTTGCGCACCAAAATTCCAAATAATGCAATCTAACTTACAAGCAAATAGACCTATATATATGTATATAGATATATCAGTTTAACTATGGTGCTTTTAAAAGCACAAATTAAGCACTTGGTGCTTGTAAGTTTTTCACCATTAGATCTTTGATCAATTCTGCTCTTTAGATCATACTATTCCAGCAACCACCCACTTAACTCTTGGGGATCACCGTCATCCTAACCCTACAACTTCATCCAAAGCCCGAAAACTTAATTATAAGCACCAATAACTTGATATTTTTAAAAGCTTATGAGCTCAATTATATATATATAATTACGCTACTATATTATCAATAGTACCAAGCGGTTGGTGCTATCAAGTTTTCAGCCGTTGGATGAAAGGATGTGCAGTTAGGATGCTATTAGTTCCTTAAAGGATAGATCTAACGGCAGAAAACTTGATAGTACAAAAAGCTTGGTACTATCGATAGTATAGTAGCCGAACTCTCTCTCTCTCTCTCTCTATATATATATATAGAGGTGTGCCAAGAAAAATTATACTTGAATGTGACATTAACTCCCACATCAAAAGCTATCACATGAGAAACACCATCCACTCCAACCCCACCCTATATCCCACACAACCCCCACCCTATATCCAACTCTTGATTGCCCTATTAAATTGCTTCTTCAACCACAAGGGCCAAAACATCAAGAGGGAGATAGCAAGGTGGATTAATTGCTTCCATAAATCGCTAGCAATCTTCATGTAAAGGAGTAAGAGCCTCCTTAGCGCAGCTTCTCCTTTTACTTCCAGAAGCTAGCAATTATTCAACATAAAGATATAAATATACCATCTTTTATCATTTTAAGCTTTTAAAGAACAACAATTGTTTCATATTATTAAACATAGTAGCAGAATAAACGGTCCCGAGTTCGAGTCCTGCAAGACTTGTAGCATAATTGATATTTTTCTGTTTAATTCAAGTCCACGTTCATGGGCTTATCAAAAAGTATCGAATCCCGACATGAGGAAGAGTATTAAATATACAAACGATTTTATATTATTTAATATGGCATTAGAGTCGGAGAATCTGAGTTCGAATCCCGTCACACTTCTTCCGGTTGATTTTTTTTTTCCTATTTAATTCAAGTCCATGTTCATGGGCCTATCAAAAGTCTTGAATTCAAACATGACCAGCTTAAGTTTTTAAAGAACAATAATTATTTTATATAATTTTAGCTGAGCATTTGACAAGTTAAAAAGTATAAATTTTTTGCTGTAGTATAAAAACAGAAATGTGGCTCTAATTTGATGCTTCTAATTTTGTTTTAAATAGATTTTGTTAAAATAACTTTTAACAGCATTACTCACTACAAGAAAAATCTCAATACACTGACACCTTTTGAATGACGCTTGGGGAAACAGCAAATAACGACCCTTCAAAAAGCGTCATCGTATGAACACTTTATTATATCAAACCAATTTATTAAATAATAAATTTTACTATTATTTTTTATTTTTCGACGCTTTAAAGTGTTAGAATTTTAAAAAATCCTGAAATATATTTTACCGACGCTTGGCATAAGCGTCGGTATATACGTGAGAACTCTTCACTTGCTGACATCTTAACTGACGCTTTCAAATGTGACGTTAGACTATATATAAACACTTTTAAACATCGTTAAATATAAAAATATATATATTTTTTAAAATATTAATTTTCTTGTAGCGACTAAACCAGTTCTTCATCGAACAACACTACACAAGGCGAGGCAGGCCCCAGTAGAACAGTAAAAATCACTACTTCTACCTTTTCATCCACTAGTGGTGCAACTTGAATAACGTGCATGTGGAGTTAATGCAATGAGGTTGAGTATGTCCCAGCTTTTGGAGGGAAGCCCAATTTCAAAAAGATTTCTTTTTCGGCATTTTTTTTTTTTTCTAGTATTTGAATAATCTCAGGATTCCCTGCCGAGAAGAGCAGGAACAGCATGACATGGATATATGCAGAATGTCAGTCTACGTCAACACATATCGTGAAACTTGGGCACGACGACTTTGCCATTTTCAAGCTTTCTAGACTGATTGAAACCGCAAATGCGACCACATTCACACACCACGTGACTCCATTCGATCTGCGTCGCTTTTACTAGCTAGTAAAAGCGACGGTAATGCCGTATACGCCGCTGCGACGATAAATACAAACTCGACATAAAATTACCAATTCAAAATCAACGCAACTTGTGTACCAGAAAGAGACAACATGGTATGACACGAAGAAAACAGGGCAAAAAAAAAAAAAAAAAAAACTTTAATTGTCAATAATTTTCAAATTGACATGACTAACATGATTAGGCAGTGGTTGGTCTTGCTATATCATTTTTAAGATGTCATTTTATGGCTTTTATTTTTTTTTATCTACGCCCTGTTTGATAAGTAATTGTTTTACTTTTCGACTTTTAATTTTGAAGTTTAATTATAACTATTAACTGTAATTATTTGTTCTTATGCTATTGGCATGAATCTACAGCATTTAACTGCGCCATTGGAACCAAACCTTTATCTTTCTTTTCGCTTTGGTTACTAGTTATTTTAGCTTTCGCTATTAAATCCCTAATCTTTATATTTTATTTATTTTATTTCAGTTACGTCCTACATATCCAAACTCTAATTAATTTTGACAGAATAGGTCACATCGATTTTGATAAAACCTTACCTATAATATATATAGGTCATGATCATGGTCCGATAGCAACCGGTCAATCTCATCATTGAATTTTTTTTAATTTTTATGTCCAAAAGAGGCAACGAGCGACGTCATGTGCGAGATCGAGGAATTCGTAGGAGCCGAGCACAACATTAAAGGGCGGTGAGATTGGGCTCAACGCAACGAGCGCACGTATGAAAGAAGAGATTAGGGATCAAAGTGAAAAATTGAAAAAGGCTAGGGATCAATAGCATAACTAGTTGAAAGGGTTAGGAATCAAACTAATAAATTTGAGTAAAGGTTGGGGACCAACGGTGCAATCATCAAATCAATTCAATAGGACACAACATAAAAATTACGCACAAAATGCCACGTGCATTGACGAAAAAGATTTAACCCATTAGACCGGGGAGTAGAGAGTTAAACCCACAACTTCACAATACGGCGGAGGAAACTTAAACTGACTATGCTATTGTATTACTTAAAATGATCAAATCTAATATAAAATTAACATCTCGTATGTGAAATATGCTATTCTATCAAATCATGAATACCACCCTTCGAAGATTCCAATTGCACAAGAGAATTCTATTGAATATCTTATTTTACCATTCAAATAGGACCTAAATATGCTTTCCAAACAAGCAGCAAAATAAGCCACCATTTTCCCCATTATTTATTAAATATGCTTGTTGTGTTTCATATCATCATATGCAGAACATGCACAACTCCAACCACATGCTTTGAGTAGTCCCTTGTGCTATCACCAACTCCATTAACAAAATCAAGGCACATTATCTCTAAATCTTCTACTGATGAAGCTGTAAAGTGCTTCGATATAAGTGTGACAATGACTTAAAAAAGAAGGCCTTATCATTTTAATATGTTTAAGGTAAATTGACAAATTAATGCAATGAGTTTGTTGTTTAGTATCAGATAATAATTTACGCCAACTATTAAGCTATATGAGGCTTATAACCTAAAATAGAGACAAACTTATAGTTGATCAACACAACTCATGTCAATGTTTACCCTAAAAAGGGTTCATTTTGATTCTCCAGCTAATATATAACACAACAAAAACAGATATAAATGAACAGCACAGTGCACAGAGAACAGTATGTAGTAGCTAGTCTGATCATAAGAGAGAATTGAATCACAAGATACCAATATAATTAAAAAGAATGAATCACAAACAACCAGATAATTTCAGAATCTGCAGAGGTTGAAGCATTCCCAGGATCAACAAATGAATTTTTGAGTAACAATGTAAATCTAGAGAATATGATTATTAAAACTCGAAAGAAAAGCATCGAGCGAGCACAAGCACAAGTTTCGGCGGTTTGAGGTAAACTTCGCCCTGTACTTCTACGATGATCTTAATGCCTAATATTATGTCGCAAATACAGTAGAATAATGCGCTAAAGCATTCGCGCGGTGTTACACAACATATACCTTCATAAAAAAGAGGATATACAACTCCGAAACCGCAAAATAAGGGATCCATTTAATCATTTTCGAATTGAATGAGTTGTCTCATGCGACGAATCTTCTTACCAAATAATAACTCTCCTTACAATACCTGATAACCAGATTCATTCGTAGAATTTTTTATCTCACACATGCAGGGAGCGAAACTTTTTAAGTATTCAAATGCAGCAAACAATAAATGTTATCATTTTTCCGAAAAAGAATATTGAAGGTGAAACCTTGTTATATCTTTTCTTTCGACAACGAAAGGAATTATTATGTACATAAATTCGAGGTCAGATGCGTCATACCTTCACACGAGAAACACCCGCTACCGAACACTCTTCTATTTCATCAATCAGACGCTTTCGACAAAGGAGGAAAACTCTTCCAAAAACTTCGACAACGCTCTTTTTCTCCAAAATCCTCTTAAACTGCAGCAACAACAGCATGTCGCGAACCACCCGACAATGTATATACTATTATTGCACCTGCCAATCCGTACAGTCGTCAAAGTCGAGGCTGCTCGCGCAATCCAGCAACGCGTTCTGCTGCTGCTCGTACCGGCAAATGTAGTTCAACCCAACGAGCAATTCGCAAATAACGGCCTCCGTTTTCTCCCTGTCGGCGAAATACAGGGTCTCCAGCAGCAGGACGTTCCCCTTCAGAACGATCTGCTGCTGCTCAAAGTTGCGCTCCGTCTGCCACCGGATCATGCTGTGCGCCATCGGCGCGAGCCAAACCAGTATCTTCTCCAACTTCTCCTTCCAGTCGTGCGCGAGAGGCGCGTCGTAGATGGCCAAGCTCTTTACGTAAGACTTGAGGCTCTTTCGCAAGGCGGCGCGCAGGCTCGAGGGGAGCATCTGGTAGAGATCGTCCCGCACTTCCTCGCCGACCAGATGCGGGTACCGGAGCAACTTCTCTATGATGATTACGATATTCGCGTAGTGCAAGGCGAGGGCCGAGCCGCCGACGGTGGAGGGCGGGGCGAGCGCCGTCAGCTTGGTCTTGGGGCCGAATTTTAGCCTTCCGGCGGCGATCCTGCCGCTCTTGGGCGGCGGGCCCTGCTCGCCGCGGGGGGGCAGAAGCGGGCCGGTTTTGTAATGGCTGCTGCCGGAGCGGTGGTCGTCGTCGTCGAAGGAGGCTTCGGCAGCGCTGCTGGTCAGGCTGAGGCAGTCCATGAAGAGGCGGCCGGGGGCGGCGCTGCAGTTGAGGCGGAAGGCGGCGTCGTCTCTGCGATCGGGGAAGGAGAATTCCAATTGGATAGGTTGGGAGGGGGGGATTGGAATTGGGGGGGAAGGGGAAGGATGAGGAAGGAAGGGAGGGTGATGGAAGAGGGGAGGAGGGGGAGGGGGGGTCGGCGGCTCAGAAGGAGTGAGCGGATGCGGATGGGAGGGCAGACGCGGCGGCTCGAACGGAGAGGACGGCGGAGTCGAAGAGTGTCCAGAGGGAGGCGTCGCGGAGGTGCGGACGTCGTGGCGCTTGCCAGCGGACTCTTGTTATCGAGGGCGCGCGGGCGCGGCGTCGGGGGAGAGATTCTTGGCGGACTGCTCGAGGTCGGCGAGGCCTCCAGCTCGGCGTAGAGGCGGCGGGTGGCGGCGGCGAGGAGCGGTCCATCTTGCGGAAGAGGTGGGGACGGGGAGCGGCGAGGAGGAGGGAAGGAAGCGAAGGGGAGGCGGGGGAGGGGGCGGCCGAGAGAGGATCGGAGTGCACGTGCTCGAAGCCGAGAGGGCGGGGGACGGAGCAGCGCCGCCCCGCCCTCGCCGCCGCCGCCGCCACGCGTTTCAGCTCGTCCAGCCTCCGCCACCGCAGCGCCGCCAGGCAATCGCCAGCTCGTCGCCCGACATCCACCGCACGACCCCACAGCCATCCCTCCGCCCACGCCCCCGCCTCCGCCTCCGCCTCCGCCAGCGCCCGCCACAGGTTCGCCGCGCGCGACATCGCGTTCGCCACCTCGAACGACAGAATCCCCACCGCCCCTCCTCCTCCTCCTCCTCCGCCGCTGCCGCTCTTGCTCTCCCTCTTGCTCTTGCTCCTGCTCTTCTTCTTATCGCCGCCGCTGCCGGAGGAGGAGGAGGAGGAGGGGGAGGAGTCGAGGGAGAGGGCGGAGAGCATCTTGTGGATCAGCGGCTCCGCCACCATGGCTCCGCCGCGACGAGCTAGCTAGGGTTTAGCTCCGAGGATCCGAGCAGAAGCTAGGGTTTTGAGGCCAGCGAAGGCCGAAGCCCTCGAGATCTACTATCTAGGGTTTTCGGTTCCGCGAATTCAAAACCGGCGTGGTTTTGGCCATTTCCGGATCAAATTGAGGAAGGGAAAATTTGGCGGAAAATATCCCAAAATTCGACCTTCGCGGTTCAATGGTGTGAGATGAGGAAGCGGATTAAAACGATGAGGGGGAAATGGATTTTTTTTTTTTTTTTTTTTTTTTTTTGGGTTTGTAATAATGGGGTTGTAGCTAATAGTTGGGTGGTATTAATAAAGACGAATAAATGTGAGAGAGAGCGGAGTGGATTGGGGGGAGTCGTTGGAAAGAGAAATTACTGGGTGGACCAGGTGCATCCGTACAACTGTTGACCACTAATTCATTATTAGTACTCCATTCCACTTGTCCCGTTGACGTGCTCTCACAGAGAGCTCCGTGATCTCCGGAAACACCAGCTCCATTTTTAACACAATTTATTTATTTATACTTTAATTTGAGACTTACGACTTAAATCTGTACTAATTTGAATTGATTATTTGTAATATGATCATCTAATTCAATAGCCACACAGTGCTAGAAAGGAGGACGAATGTTCAAGATCATGCGTGGTTTTCAAAAATAGAGAGCTTTAGTTCGGAGTTCAAGTTATTATATGAAATATAATGGAGATTAAAAAATTATGGTGCAACCAACCGTCCGTAAAGCAAGTGGCGAAGGGCTTGATGGTTGGTATCCGAGACCCAAGTTCGAATTCTAGTTGATTCACATTTTCAGCTAAGTTTATTTTCAAATAAAATAGACGAGGCAGGTAGCGTGCTACCTATCTCTCAAAAAAAAATAAAAAAATCATGGTGCACACATGTACGATACACCAGGTTCAAGGACAATTTATCAGTTGGATGGGCGTTTGACATGAAGGGTTTCAAATGGAAATTACCATTTTCCAGTGATTTTTTTTTATATACTTTTTCCCTGTGAAAAAGTACAAACCAACTTTATACATCAACCGCCACATATTGAGAGAGAACGTTGGGTTTTCGTAATTTTAATAGCACAAAAATATTTATGCTTGAAAATCTTTGGTATTTATAGTATTATTAATGATTTGTTCAGTTAACTCTTTCCCATTAATACTATATAAAGTTTTGACCGATTTTACGGTCAAAAAATTATAAGAATAGCAATATATCTCTATAAAAAATTTAATTTTTATATATTGTTCCTATAAAAGTCTTAATATTTTCAAATATATTCCTGCGTTATAATTCATTAAAAAATTTTAGTTAACCATAGGTTAAATATTTAAGTTTGGTTAATTTTTGACATTTTTATTTCTTTGATATTATACTGTTATAATTTTTGGAGTGCCATTTGTGATGACTAAATTAAAAATATAAACGGTTCTCTAACGGTAACAAATCAGAAAGATATATTTGAAAATATTAAAATTTTTATAGAAATAATATATAAAGTTGAACCTTTTAGAAATATATATTTATCACTCACTATATTTGCAGAAATCTATATGAAATTAACCATATATATAAATACACCACCACAGTGAAACTGACATGTTGGACCCACAACTGTAGGGCCCACATTTCAGCCTCGCCAAGGTGACACACGTGGACGTTACACCGAGGGAATTTTGGAGTTAAACTTATAATTTACTATATATATATATATATGATATATTTTATTTAGGGATAATTTCATAGATGCCCTTCTAGGGACTATTAATTTCATCAATACCCCTCCAAAATTGATAATATCACAAATGCCCTCCAAAATATGAAAAATTATCATAAATACCCTCCGCTAGTTAAGATCCATTAGAGCCTACCTGAATCGTAGTTAAATTTTTTAAATACCATTTTTACCCTTTATCTCTTTTGAATAGTAGAAATACTAATAGATATTTCAAAACAATTTTTGTAAATCTAAATTTGAGTATTTAATATATAAATAGTAAATTAAATTATCAATATATATTAATTAATAAAAAATATATAAAAATTGTATTTTAAATATAGTATGTTTTTATCTGATTTTGGTTTTGTTTTTGGTTTTGGGTTTCAGTTCAGATTCGGTTTAAATATAGACCAAAACTATATAACTGAATTTACATACGACGGGATTTTATTTTTTGGTATCTATAACTAAAACTATCCCCTATTCAGCATTGATTAAACTTATCCCATTTTAAATCGAGTTTAGATAAAATTCCGTATCTATATCAATTCACATTCCTAATTAGTAATAGTAATTTTGAAATAAATTATAGATTTTATTTTTTTCCTATTTAAAAATAAATCACATAATTGTTTTGTCGATTGAAATAAAAAGAGAGTTTTGTTCAAAAGCTAAAATATATTATATTTCAGTTTTTTAATACACTTAATGCAGATAAAATTATCGAGAATAATTTTGATTAAAAAAATTTTTAAGTTTTCAAGATTAAAGAAAGATCGGATAATTCCTTAACATTATTTTCATTTAAATTTTATATATATTTATTTATTTGATAAAAAATAAATAGAGCCATTAGATTTGGTAAAATCATCAAAAAAAACTAAAAAATTCTTTTTTTTTTTTACACTGAAATTAGGTTTTTTTTTTAAATAAAAAGTTAATGGGATATCAACTAAAAAATGAAAGTTGAGGGAGCTGTTTCAAAATGGCATATAGTTGAGGGGGTCTCAATACATTTTTACTTAAAAGATACTTGAGGGTAAATAAGTCATTTTAAAGGTTAACCCATCATTAACCATTGAATAACTATGGTAAAGCTAACATAACTAACAGTAGGAGTATTAATGATAATTTTCTGTGTTTACAGGGGTATTGATGATATTTTAAACTTTATAGGGGCATCTATGATATTTTAAACTTTGGGAAGGGTATCCATGAAATTGCCCCTTTTATTTATATATACAAATTAGGAAACACAATAAGAAAAAAAAAAAAAAACTAATTTTGTTGACTTTTCTGTAGGAGACCAGTTGACTAGTTTGATGAAGCAGGAATACTGAGCAACAAAAAAAAAATAAAAAATTAAAAGGTGAAACTCACATGGGAAAAGAAATTTAAAAGGTGTAAGAAGTTGAAAAGTGACCTCATTTCATTTTTTTTCTATTTAAAAACTAAATAATATTTTTTTTATTTTAAAAAGTGTTCTTTTTCTTTTCTTTTAGTTTATAGGTCATTAGTCATAGTATATAATATTAATTTATTTTATAAAGCTTAAATCAATGTATGGAGACCCCTCACCTGTAGGTTGTTAAAAATTAACTCCCTCAAAACTTTAATTATGTTAGGTAAACCCAGCCGTATTTTATTTAGTACGTCAAACTTTAATTTATTTTAATTAAAATAATAAATTTTTATTTGTATTTCAATTAAAATTACTTTATTAAGTTTGTATAGCAAACTAATTAGTTATCGCATATCAGCTATAACTGGGCTAATTTAGCTTTTGAATTATCTTTAAAAGGCAATGTAATAATTGAATAATAACAATTTTGAGATGACATAGTAGTTAAAATGACTAACAATTATTACAATATTAATTTTTATTGTAATCTATAAAATTAGATATAATTCATGCTGTGCAAATTGCAATGATCAACAATCAGTGTTTACTAAAGTTTCTAAATTTAACCTAAATATAAGGGCTAATTTTGCTTTTAACCCCCTCAAAAAAAAAAATCATAAATAGTCTCACAAAATTTATATTTGCAAGATTAATTCTGTCCCCGTTATGAAACTACACAAGCGCCACGAGAGTTGAACGCGGTGAATCAGTCACCGTGTCCAAATACGATGAATAGTTCACCGCATTCGACTTAATTTATACAATATTTAATATAATAAATATGATGAATGAGAAAAAGATACTGTTTAAGTAAAATGTAAAAAAGATACGGTGAATGCTTCACCGTGTTCAACTTAACAGGTCACGCTCACATGGCGCTCGCCGAGTGATTACATGGCGGGATTAGAGCAAATCTTACAAATATAAATTTTATAAGATTATTTGTAAAAAAAAATTTCTAAGGGACTAAAAGCTAAAAAAAAAAAAACCCTAAATATAATAATTTACACCAACCAGTAGAAGAATTTATTTCTGCATTAAACAAATCCAACTTCCATCCCTTTCGGCCCAGTACTGGCACACAAAATTTGAACTTCTTTTTGCAGTTCAGTCCTGTTACTTTTCACGATAAGCAATTTAGTCCTTCAACTGTCTTGTACTGGTTAGATGGTTGGAGAATTATACCTACTTTTATTAGTAAAAGACAGCAACTTTGGTGCAGATAGGATAGATTTGTTTTTTTGGTAGTAATTAATTGTATACCTAATTCATTTACTTACCTAAAATCACAGTTGAAATCATGTCTTTCGTAGTTTGGTACTCTGGTAGATCAAAGATTTTATTTTCATGTCAATATATTCGGTGCACGTAGTCTCCAGCGTGCGTAGTGTTGGAGGTTATCGTTTTAGAGAATAGATGGATTTTTGGGTGCTTAAAGTATTACACCAAGAGACGTTAAGTTTAGAACGCTCAACAGTGTTACCTTCAGCGTAGGAAACCCTAGAATTAATAAACAAGTTATTGGGCTTCAGAAATATGGGCCTTAATACGCTTTCACCTATTGGGCTTGTATGTGAACATATTATTTGGATTATATATAACAGTATATCCAATAACAATATATCCAACAATCTCCTTCTATGTTCACCATACAGCACAATCCAATATAGTGGTCAGTGTAATGTTCAAACAATTATGAATCATCCACATTCAGTCCAAAACAATCAACTTGAATTAAAAACTCAATCATCAATTATAATTCAAATGAGTGAATCATTCTTATCATGAATCTGTTCTGAGATCGACATATCCAAAATGATTCTCAAAATCAGTTCACAACCAACATATACATAACAGTCAAATATAAGTAGGCCAGTCAAAATAATCCAAGGCCTTACAAATGCAAGAAAAAGACATAATAATATTCACAAAATAAAGATAGCAAAAGCAAGTCTTAAGTAAATGGACTCCATCAAAACAGGTAATAGTAGGTGAACTGTCAAGTCCCCGTACACTCTAAATGATATATATATATTCATTCATCAAATAGATCATCCTGATCTGGATCTCACTTATTAAGCTCTCCTCCATCCCTGCCATCCTCTGTAGAATATCAAATATAAATTTCATATTATCATGAATTTAATCATTTGAATAATTCACTAAAAATGTCTAGTTCTACTAAAAGAACTTAGCACCATAACATCAGGCAGAGAAGAACATATATTAATGTCATAAAGCATCATAATATCATGTTCACAAGCATCAAGCCAGTTTCATAAATTATGAATAAAGCCTAAATAATTTGATTTACAAAGAGCCATCAACTTAAGTTTATTTGTAAGAGAATAAACATTGTCTAGTTTCAAAGAACATGACCAAAACCAATAGGCTTCTTATGCAGATAGCTATTTCTATGTTTCAATTTGGAATGTCACAGTTACTAATTCTTTAAAGTCAAATAATCTAGCATCAAGTTTGGAGTGAGATCATTTAATTAAGAAAAGAATAGTCCAGCCTAGTTGGATTGTATCATCAAGTTTGGAATGACACAAGCCTTCCAGGTAGAACTTTGAACTAGGTTAAAGTCATTTTCATTAAGTTTGGAATGAAACAACTCACCTTTTTCAATTAGTCCGCAACCATGAACATCTATGAAACATATAAATTGTGCTTGACCACCAAAGGAAGGAAGATTCGATAATTCAAAACATACAATTAGAAGGTAAGTAAATGGTAATTAAGACTAATTTACATAGTCTTTAACCCCATTTCCCCCACTGTTTTGAATAATCGATCTTTAGGCATACCTTTTGTGAGAGTATCACTACACTACAACAAAAACGGTCTATAGTGACACTTTTAAATGTAGGTACATGTCAAAAAAGTGCTGCTAGCTAAAATTACCGACACTTTTAAAAAGTGTTGCTATATGTAGGGTCGCTAGGTATATAGTGACAGTTAAAGAGTGTCACTATAACCTAAAAGAGTGCTGCTAATTTACCAACACTTATTTAAGCATTTAGCAACCTCCGAAACTCTATCTCGTTGGCTGCGGTGGCGGAGGAGGACGACAGGAAAGGCTTTTCGTCTAGAATTTCAGTGGATTGAGTGAAGAGAGAAGAAAAGATGACAATTGATTTTTCTTTTTTTTTTTCTTTTCTGTTTGTAATCGGGCCAAATGGACTGGGTGTGGTGGGTTGAGTAGAGTAATCTTTTATTTTTGGTTGGATTGGACTTTATATTTAGGCATTAGCAGATATTTTTTTAAGTTTTAGCATAAATGGACACTTACTCAAAAGTGTCCCAAACATGTGTCCCTATAACCTAATTCTGTTGTAGTGCTATCGGCCATGTTATTCTTCGATCTCACATCGATCAAGGTGATAACTCCTTGTTCTCTCAGATAATTCAACAACGCATGTCTCAGTCTCACATGTCTTCTCTTTGAATTAAAGAAAGCATTCTTGACAACTTGGACAGCTGCTTGATTATCACAGAACAGGCTAAAAAAATTAATCTGTAGCCCAGTCAAAGGAATATCCAAAATCAGATTCTTTATCTATTCTGCTATTTCGCCAGCGGAAGCTAAAGCTAAAAGTTCCGATTCCATAGACGACAAGGCAATACAAGTCTGTCTTTTGGATTTCCAAGTAATAGCAGCTCCACCTAAAGTGAATACATATCCATTTGTGGACTTACTATTTTTAATTTCTGAGCACCATGAGGCATCAGAATATTCATCCACAGTTGGAGGATAACCAGAATAACACAGAGCATAATCTTTCGTACCTTTAAGGTATCTCATCAGCCTACTACAATGCTCTTTACTAGGATTACTAGTGAAACGACTCAGCATGCCAACTGTAAAGACGATGTCGGGTCTAGTGCAACTCATAGTATATATGAGACTACCAATCAGTTTTGAGTACTTTAATTGATCCACACTGGTTCCTTCACTAAGACTCAGTCTTTTATTATAATCACATGGTGTCTCACTCGATTTACAATCACTATATCCCCAGGTAGAAAGTAGCTGCTCAATATAATGAGTCTGGCTAAGGGAGATGACTTGCCTTTCAAATCTTACTTTCATACCAAGAATGGTATTAGCAATACCAAGATCTTTCATATCAAATTCTTTAGCTAAAGTAGCTTTCACGTCACTCACTATAGAATGATCGGAGTTAAGAATTAACATTCATCAACATATAAGCAAATGATGACTATCTTATTTGACACAGAACAATGGTAAAGGCATTTATCTGAATAGTTAGATTGAAAGCCATAACTCTTTACCACTTTGTCAAATTTAAGATGCCACATCTTAGGTGCTTATTTGAGACCGTACAAAGATTTATTCAATTTACAAACTTTGTCCTCAAGAACTTTAATGACATACCCTTCCGGTTGTTCCATATAGATTTCTTCATTTAACTCTCCATTTAGAAAAGCTGTTTTTACATTCATTTGATGCACTACAAAGTGTTCAATAGATGCCAAAGCAAGAAGAATTCTTATAGTTGATAGATGAGACACAGGTGAATAAACATCAAAATAGTCTATTCCACTCTGCTGTTTATAGCCTTTAGCTACTAAGCGTGCTTTGTATCTGGCTATTGATCCATCACTATTCAGTTTCTTTTCCAATACCCACTTACAGCCTATAGCCTTAGCCCCTTTTGGCAAATTGACTAGCTGCCAAGTGTGGTTCTGCAACAGAGAGCTCATTTCATCATCTATGGCTTCTGCCCACAGTAGGGATTTTCTAGATCTCATTGCCTCTTGATAAGAAAATCGATCATCCTCGAGATGGTAAGTAACAAAGTTCTCACCAAAACTTTTGGAAACTCTCTCTCTTGTAGATACTCTAACTAGAACTAATTCAACAGCCAGCTGTGTGGAATTAGTGTCAGAAACATTCAAGTCATGATCTCTGAGAAACTTATTCTCAAAGAATTCTACATCTCTAGATTCTATCACTGTGTTAGTAGATAGATCTAAAAACCTATTTGCAGCACTATCTTCTGCACTACCTAGATATACACAGGTAATGGTTCTAGGTCCCATCTTAGGCCTCTTTGGATCTTGTATTCTTACATAAGCAATACAGCCCCAGGTCTTAAGAGTATCATATCTACAAGGACGCTTATGCCATATGTCATAAGGTGTCATAGCTTATGCCATATGTCATAAGGTGTCATAGACAATTTAGAGTGTGGCAACCTGCTCAAGATGTGATTAGCAGTTAGAACCGCTTCTCCCCAATAGGAGGAAGGCATGCCAGCTGTAAGTAACATAGAATTTAACATTTCAGTTAACATTCTATTCTTACGCTCAGCAACACCATTTGATTGGGGTGAGTAAGGAGCAGTGGTTTCAAGTATTATGCCCTCTGAAGCACAAAATTCCTTGAACCCTGTCATTGTATATTCTCCTCCTCTATCACTCCTAAACCTCTTAATTTTCATGTTGAGTTGATTTTCTACTCTAGATTTGAAAATTTTAAACTTTTCAAAAGCCTCATCTTTCGATTTCAACAAATAGACATGACAATGTCTAGAAAAATCGTCTATGAATGTTATCAAATACTTTCGACCACCTCTAGTGACGTAATTTCTAAAATCACAAAGATCAGAATGTATTAGCTTGAGAAGTTGTGTGCTTTTAGAAACCATCTTAAAAGGTTTTCTAGTGATCTTAGCTTGTGCACACACTTCACATTTGTCAAATCGAATAGAAGTATCCAGTGGAATGTTGTGAGTTTTAGCTAGATGTTGCATTTTCCTGTAGTTCACATGTCCAAGTCTATTGTGCAATAACTTTGGATCAATCAGAGTATAACTCACATGGTTTATGCTATCAGTATCTAAACTCAACCTATACATACCATTAACCATGAATGCACAGCCAAAATAATATGAGTTAACTGATAAGGTTACTCTACCATTCATAGTTGAAAATGACATACCAGCTTTATCAAGTAAGTTCATAGATATCAAATTCTTTTTAAGTAAAGATACTACTCTAACATGTTTCAGAGTTAGTAATTTACCTGAAGAAAGCACCAAATTTGCAGTTCCAGTATGAGTCACTTCTGCCTCACCACCATTGCAATTTTTCACGGTGTCTTTCACTTCTGTGCCTTCTGTGAGTAGGTTCTTGTCATTTGCAGCATGACAAGTAGCGCCACTATCCAACCACCACTCAGAAGAAATACTAGCCTTTCCAATTATCATCATTCCAATAAAGGCTTGAGACTCAGATTCACTAATTAGCATATTAGCCTCACTTTGTGGTGTGTTATTCTTTGGCTTCTTTGGTAGTCTACACTCTGCTACCCAGTGACCCCACTTTTCACAGTTATGGCACTTTCCTTTCTTCTTTTTTTTGAAGATAGTCTTTTTGGCCTCTAGCTGTGAAGAAGATTCACCTTTTGGTGACTTGGACCTTTTCTGAGGTTTATTGAAATGTGAAACTAAGTTGGCAACTGACTTTTGTTGTCCTACTTGTTCTAAATTCTTTCTAGTATTGTTTTGATCCTCAATGTGAATATACCTCTTTAATTCGTCCAGTCCCATCTGTTCTTTCAGTCTATGCATTTCAGTCTTGAAAGAATTTCATTCAGCAGGTAACTTACTCAATACAAGACCAACAAAGAGATTATCAGACATATTAGATTTATCATCTTTCAGCTTGTTCCTCATGTTCTCAAGTTCAATTAATTGAGAGGTGGTAGTTGAATTCATATTGAACTTAAAGTCAAAAAATTTCTCTGCTAGAAGAGTTTAAGAAAGCCCCTCTTGTTTTTGGAACTGAGCGTTCAAGTGATCCCATATCTCTTTCGCTGTCTTATACTCACTATAAGTCATAGCTAGACGAGGATTTAAAGAGTTCAATAAATAATCTTTACAAAAATCTTCATCTTTGTTCCATTGATATTCATCCGCATTTTCAATGGTAGATGCAAAATCACTCAAAACAGTATAGAATATTTCACGTTCTTTCATGCCAAATTAAACATGTAATTTCCAACCATGAAATTCAGTAACATCAAATGATTGCAATTTTATAATATCAAAAAAACTACGCTTTTCCATTTAATCAGAGCAAAGTGTTAGAAAGAGTGCACCTTGTAGTCCGCAGATCTCGCAAAGTCGAATAAAGCCCCTGATCTGAATCAAAGTGCTTTGTAGAGGTGGAATTTGCCAAAAACAAACCCAAAATTGGATCCGTAGCACCCAAAAACCTTAGGATGAACTGCCCTCTTCACTGGAAACTGCTAAAAACTTTCAATGGCCGTAACTTCGTCGTCCGACCTCCGTTCGAGACGAGTAACCACTCAAAACGTTCGTATCGACGAGTAGAACAGAACCCAAGTGGTTTCACCCTCTGAAATTGGCTATAATTTCTGGATTTTTGAATCAAAGAATTCCGCCACCTGACTTTCAAAATCAGATCCCGGCCAATCCGATCGTCGAAATTGAAAATAAATTATACCGGTGAATTCGTCTTGACGAGATCTTCGAATCGACACCTTACTCGCTCAAATCCGACATAGGATCGTAATACTTTAAGATTGTTGGAGGTTAAAATATTACACCAAGAGACGTCAAGTTTGGAACGCTCAACAGTGTTACCTCCAGCGTAGGAAATTCTAGAATTAATAAATAAGCTATTGGGCTCCAAAAATATGGGCTTTAATACGCTTTTACCTATTGGGCTTATATGTGAATATATTATTTGGATTATATATAACAGTATATCAAATAACAATATATCCAACACGTAGTTTAGAGACTTTTGCGTGAGTGGATATAGTTGTAGACGTAATATAATTGAATATGCCACTGTCTCAAATAAGTTAAAAAAATTTAGATGATTATTAAATCCAGTTATAAAACTTTACAAATATAAGTTAAATAGACGTGGCGTTGTTGTATTCATCAAGATACTAATATTGAAACAATTAAATAAATTTATAGTTTAATAACTATGGATTTATAAGATATTTCCTTTATCTAATTTTAAATCTATTATATATATTGCAAATTAGAAAGATATTGAAATGTAGAATTAATGTTATCGGGAAGTTTTGTTACTAATCGAATTCAACAATTATTCTTTTTTTTTGTATCTATATATTTGAGGCTACGAAACACATGATGAAAATAATTAACATAATTTATAATACAAAAGGAGATTCTCATAAGCCACCCTTATGATTTATTTGAAGCATATTGTGGTCCAAATTGGTGCCATAACTCAATTCACAAAGGGAATATGAAAAATAAGAAGAAAACTATTGAATGCAACAAGTCAAAGAATAAGATAAAATAGTCTACATTGTGGCTACTCAAAACAACCTCATGAATCACTATGTTTTAATTTGGAGCCTTAATTTCTTAGTGGAGAAATCGAATTCAACAATTATTCTAAAATATTTTTAAATCTATGTATTCGAGACTATCTAAATAAGTGATAAAAATTAACGCAAATCTCAATACAAAAGTATAACTGAGAGTCTGAGACGATATTAAGTGCGAAGGAGATTCTCATAATTAATTCAGCCTTTGATTTATAATTGTTTCCAAAAACCCAATTCACATAGAAAATTAATGTGAAAAGGAAGAAGAAAACTATTGAATGCAACAAGTCAAAAAAAAAGAAAAAAAGAAAAAGGAAAAAAAGAGAGTATGGAGTCTAAATTGTGGTTATTCAAATTAAGCCACCTCATGAGCTAGTCCCCATGTTTTTGGAGCCTTCCTCAGTGGAGACCCCTATCATGTGATATGGCTTACTCCTGTTCCAACCCTACATACCTCTTTTCTTTCTCTTTATTTACATGATAACAACCATTTGGACCCTTCTTGTCCTCATATAGAATTGCTTATTCATTTGTTTGATTTAACTAGTGGGGTTGGTTTTGAATTTGACCTTATAGTGCATGTTTTAGAATACAATAGATTTGCATATCATAACATTAAATGCTTGGTTGAGATTTTGGTAAGAGAAATATCATACTTTTCAATTGGGTGAAGTATACTTTTTTTCCTTAGACTATGAGACGTATGATATTTTGGTTCTCAAACTTTAATTTACTGTAATTTTCTAGCCCCAATTTTTTAAACCGTTGTAATTAAGTCATATAATTCAATTTAGTTGGCTAAATATTGATATGTCGCTAATGTGAAAATAATATAGCAGTATAGTGATGAATAATGATGTACAATCTAGATCACTTCCATATCAGTGATTCATTGGTTTTTAGCCAAATAAATTTGGTTGTGGGAGTTAATTGCAATAATTTATAAAGTTCGAGCTAAAAATTACAGCAAATTAAAATTTGAAAACCAAAATATCACACGCCTTTTACTATGAAAAGCATAAAAAAAAATTTAATACTCTATGAATTTAGACTTATGTTTAATATTTTTTTCCTTGCAGCTAAATTTGAGAGCGCGGACTTGTATAGAATGAAAGTTAAGTAGATGAAATAAAACTAGATTGAAATCTGAGCTCGAACTCGGAATGTCTTGCTCTTGTATTATGTGAAATTAACAACTACTTTAAAATTTTAAACTTTTTTTTTCTTTTTTCTTTTTTTTTTAGAGATAGATAGCACGCTACCCGCTTCGTTTATTTGATTTAGAAATAAACTTAATTAGCTAGAAATATGAATCAATTAGAATTCGAACTTAACCAGCACAAAATGGGGTCTCCGAAGGATAAGTAGATACTTACACTCCTACCTTAGGAGATTTACACAATAATTATTAAGATAATAACATCTATTAGCTAATCCTTTTTACAGGTTAACTACTTGATTAAACTAATAATTGATGTGCACATTACCAAAAGTTAGGTAATACCCACTTTTTCTCAACTCATTAGGGTTGGATATATATGGTTTAGGTGCTAAACCTAAATCCTCACCACAATGGAGAGGTTACATCTTGCTTTGTTTCAAATGATTTCTCATGTCATGGCTTTGTAAAGTACATGTAATTTATTTAGAATTTGGGTCAGTTCAAAACTTTTTATATTTTTTAAAAGAAAAGAAAATATATTGTCTTTAATTATGGCATATTTATATAGATGCTAGAAAGAAAATTAAACTTACATAATAATATATATAAAACTACATAAAAAAATTCCTTTTCTTTTGTCAAGCTACACAAATTTATAATTGCCTAAACATTTAACTGATATCATGTGATTATATTTCAGTAAATATATCCAACATCGCCTAATAATAATTCTTTTTCATGAAGTTTTACATTTAAATTCATTAATAATCCAGAAATATTTGCAAACAAAAAGCCCACTAAATTAGCAATTTGTTGGGCTCAATCCTCCATCCGAAAATGTTCAACGCAAATTATTAGATCCCGACGCTTTCGACAGAGCCAATCACACATACAGTTTACGATCACCAGATAAAACCCAATCAATTAGGCATGAGTAGCTCGTCGAGTCTAAGGGGCTGTTTGATTCTTTGAAAAAAATATGGGGAAAGAAAATTAAAAAGACAGTTTCTTATGAAAAAAAAGAAAAATTTCTAGTTTTTTGCCTTTTTCTGTTCCAAGAAAAACTAGCTTTATTAGGAAAAAAAATTCAGATTTCACAAAAAAACTAGTGTTTTCATTTTTCATTCATAAAAGATGAAAAAAAAAGAAGTTAACTTACTTAAAAACAAACGGGTGAAAAACTAGAAAAAAAAAAAATCAATGGAAAACTCTTCTAAAAAATAATACTTTTCTTTTCATACTTTACTGATAAGCCAAACAACCTCTAAATCCCGGCCAAAATATTTAAGTCTAAATTATTACTACTAGAGTGCCTAATTTTTATGGAACTAGGCTGGAATACTATCAATAGCACCAAGTTATTGGTGCTATTAGTTTTTTAGTCCTTAGATTGAGAAATGTGCGGTTAGGATGATGTGGGTCCTCTAGGGTTGAGTGGGCGGTTGATTGAATAGTATAATCTAACAGGTAAAAAATAATCAAAAGGTTAAATTTAACGGTGAAAAATTCAATAGCACCAAACCCTTGGTGCTATCGATAGTATCCTAGTCGGACTCATCTTTATGTATCCGCACATGATTTTTTTTTTTTTTCCCATAGAGTGGAGGGTATTATTAGGGATTACAGTTTTTGACCTATTTGAAACAACAGCAAAGTGGTACCTCTCTTTGGAGCTAAACGAAGCCCACGTAGTCGGGGCCGGGCTTTCGCTGCTCGAGATAGAATTTGGATCTGAGATTAGCCGAAAATTTTAGGCAAAGAATAGTTTTGGGCCCTTTAGCTGCTTGCCCAGGCTAGGACAAAGCTCGACCCGAAGCCCATAACTACCAATATTCTACCTCTATGGTGATTTCATATGATAAAGGGAAAACTTCAAAAACCCCCCCTGTGGTTTCGTGCATTCTCACTTTGCTACCCTGTGGTTTAAAACGTATCAATTTACCCCCCTGTGGTTTCATTTTTATCTTTTCGGAAGCTTTTTCGTTAATATTTCGTTAAATTATATACAAAAAACTTCAGATAACCATCTATATTTATCGAATAGTCACTTTAGTATCCTTTAATTTTAACTTTGTCACTGATTTTTAAAAAAATAATAATAAAATTGATAACAAAAAGATAAAAACGAAACCACAGGGGGGCAAATTGATACGTTTTAAACCACAGGGTAGCAAAGTGAGAATGCACGAAACCATAGGGGGGGTTTTTGAAGTTTTCCCTATGATAAAGCTTCCAAATCGACGCTCTGCACCGTTGAATATGATCTAAACTATTTAAACTATTTAAAAATTAAATTTCATGCTTTTTTGACATTACTAGCTGAACGTTCAAAGGGTCACAAAATTTATAATTTTAATGGTCAATACAGAACGTTTGTTTATTTGACAGTATCGAAGAGTTTATATAAGCTGAATTTTTGTTAGAAAATTCTTTAAACTATTTACAACAAGATCTAGGCTTTAGATCTTGAATACAAAAATTGTATCATTAATTTTTTGAAGGATATTCATTTTATGTCTTCTTGATGGGTAAGAGAATAATATCGAAAAATTATGAAATTTAATTTTCAGATAGTTTAAAAAGTCTCAATTATGTTCAACAGTGTTGATCGTCAGTTTGAAATCTTTATCATTGACAACAAATCGTTAATAAACCAAGCTGCTTATTACCGATAGTAGCTGAGTCCTATCGTATATATAGCACTTGGCATAGTGGGACAGTGGAGGAGGATGAGGAGGAGGCATCACAAAGTAGGGGCGGCGAAGGAGGAGGGGCAGAAGCAGCCGACGGAAGAGGAGAGTCGAAAGGGGCGGCAAATGCCGAAGTAGGGAGTCTTCATTTCTAGATGAATGAAGGTTTTTTTTTTTTTGTCCGGTGGAAGTGGAGTGATCACAAACTGCGTTTTTTATCGTATAGTATAACCATACAATGATTTATGGTCTAATTCAAGCCAATCGAAACAGCCACACAGTAAAAAGGGAAAAAAAAAAAAAATCAATCTCATGATATAGTTAGATAATGCCCTATTCAAATGGGCGATAATATTTGATTGGCTGTTGCTATTCCTCTTGGATTTGCATATGAATCTTCATCTTTAATTAGTTGCACCAATTGGGCCAAGCTTGTCACTTTTGGCCCCATAACAGATAAGCCCATGGGCTTTCTCAATTAGATACAAACAAGATTACAATTGCTTCATGCAATCATTAAGGGGGCCCCCTGTTCCTTGCATATAATGTTCTTCTTGATGTTGAGTGCCAACTAAATTTCTTAACCCTCACAAGTCAAATTCATTAACTTCTTTCGCATAAATCCATGAAGTTGATGGGACAGTCACAGTCTTCTTGACTCTTCCCTGACTTTCATCATCCTTCAAACCCAAGTTATCTGCAATATATATATATGTCACAAATTTGACAATTTTTAACGACCGGCATGAAATACTTTCTAGTTTAACGGTGTAAAAGAATCGAAATTTGTTGATTTTTTGATAAAAAATTCTATTCACTACATAGATAAAGATCAATAACTCCGATCTTGAATTGAAGGATCCGATCATGCTTTTTTAGGATGTCGTTCGATTTTGACTGTTCATTTTATGCCCACTTGATGGACTTCATTATGATTTCAAAAATTTACGAAATTTGTTTTCTAGAAGTTTCAAATACTTTAGATCATATTTAACGGAGTGGATCGTCGATTCGAAAGCTCCATCATCGAAAACAACTTATGAGTAGGAGGGCTCCAATACTCATAATAGTATAGTAGCCATGGCCTATATATATATATAGAGTCTGGTTATGGTGCTTGTAAAAGCACCAAGCACTTGGTGCTTTTAAATTTTTTACTGTTAGATATACGTCTTTGATCATTTTCAACCGTTAGATTATATTATTCAACCAACTATCCACTCAACCCTAGTGGACCTACATCATCCTAACCGCACATCTCTTAATCCAATGGCCAAAAATCTACAAGCACCAANTATATATATATTAGAGAAAGTTAGCATGCTATCCGTTTCGTTTATTTCTTTTAGAAATAAACTTAGCTAGAAATATAAATCAACTAGGATTCGAACTTGGGACCTCGAATACCAACCACCAAGCCCTTTACCACTTGCGCTAGGGACAATCAGCTATCTGCAATTTATATTGATGCACTATAATGGACCCTAGTAACATGCCAATCCTATCAATCACCACTGAGTAGCCCAGTTGGTCAGTATCTTCATAGCAGGGTGTAATTTTTTTATCTGAATTCTATCTAGAGCAGGAATATAGGTGCGTGCATGAGTTCACAGGCATCTTAAAGGGGAAAAAAAAAAAAGAAGTTCCATGTTAATCCCTATCTAATTAATTACAGGGTTGAGTACTTTTGAAAACAATCGTTTTAGTTAATTTCTTGAAAACTCATACTGATATCAAATGTTATGAATAAAATTTTATCTAGATACCCGTAATCAGATGCAAGCACAAGTCCTCTATTAGCCAAACTCAAAAATGACCATGTATAAAAATTAGGGCCCATATAAGTGTTTTCTTTGTAAAGTCATTCAAAGAATCATTCAAAGTGGGAGTTTCAAATTAGAACTTCTGCCTTCGTGTTCTTGAGTTTTTGTGAAATTTAATTTTCTGTAAAAACAAATTTATGCTGTTAAATTTTTATTTGTTAAATACTTGACTGCTGCTTCTCAAGTCGGACAAGCAAGCGTGTTTCTGCCATTAGTCACGAATCCAAATCGGTTCCACCACATGGCCATGGATGCTTCCCCACTTTAGGAGTCAAAAAGAGCTACAATGAAACCATCAAACCCTAATTCCCCCCTATTCAAGATGGTCAAGTCTCTGGTCATCTAACAAGGCCAAATTCCATGTGGCCCCCTCCAACATCAACTTTTCTCACACAAAGGTCCCCATCACACACACACACACACAAACACACAAACACACACTCCTCCCCTCATTACACTAGCATACATGGTCATGGTCACACTATTGTGAGTTTGACACCATTATTTGTCCTTAGCATTCTCAATAAAAAAAAAAAATAAAAAGCATTTAGAAGTGTAAACGTGAGTTAAAGGGGTCCTGCATTTAGAAAAACTGCCCCCAGATCAAACTACACCATCCTCATCTATGCAAGGCCATATGAAGAAGATGAATAAGAAATGCATAGAGTTTGGACATTGGCTTGAAAGCGAAGGGATTGCGTTGTGTACTGCGACCATCAGGCAACTCCGCTCGTGTGGCCTTCTTTGTCTCCCCCCCCAACAATTTTAATTTGAAAAATGTTAAGAGCTTTAGAGAGATGTTGATTGAAGATACATATATAGAGACAAAAAGTTAATGGAGTCCTCTATCTAATATTGTAATTGCTTTGGAAGAGTTCTTGTGTAAGATAGATAATGACTGGAGACCAAAATTAGGGGGGGTGTGGTGTTGGTTTTGTTTTGGTATCCTCCGCAAGAGTAGAAGATTAGGAACCTATTTGACCCTACTTCTGCTTTTATATTTCGTAGAGAAATATATATAGAGAGAACTTCTGATATAGCAAAAAATAGAAATTAAATTTCGAGTCGTAAAGAAAAGTCTCCTACGTATAATTCTTTTGATTTTTACTGTAGAAAAAGTAAGGGGCCCGTGTGGTGTTGTTGGTTTTGGGAGGAGAGAGAGAGAAAGTAGTAGTAGAAATCTGTTTGACTCTACGTTTGCTTTTACTTTCAGTGGAGATATATATAGAGAGAGAGCTTTTGGTACAGTAAAAAGTAGAATTAAATTTGGAGTCGCAAAGTAAATCCCAAAATATTGTGCTTTTGATTTTTACTATAGAAAAAATAGGGAGTAGGAACCTATTTGACCTTACTTTTACTTTTAGTAGAGAAATATATAGCGAAAGCTTCTGCTATAGCAAAAAATAGAAATTAAATTTTGAATCGCAAAAAAATTAAGTCTCTTATTTATAATACTTTTGATTTTTACTGTTGAAAAAGCAAGGGGCTCGTGTGGTGTTGTTGGTATTGGGGGGAAGGAGAGAAAGAGAGAGAGAGAGTGAAGGAGGAATCTTTTTGACCCTATTTTTGCTTTTATTTTCAGTAGAGATATATATATAGAGAGAGAGAACTTTTGCTATAGCAAAAAATAGAAATTAAATTTTGAGTCGCAAAGTAAATTTCCAATATATAATGCTTTTGATTTTTACTGTAGAGAAATAGCCGGGGGAGAAAGAGAGAGAGTAGTAGGAATCTGTTTGACTCTACTTCTGCTTTTACTATCAGTAGAGAAGTATATATCAAGAGATCTTCTGCTACAACAAAAAGTAGAAATTAGATTTCGAGTCGGAAAATAAATATTCGGCATATAATACTTTTGATTTTTACTATAGAAAAAGCAAGTCATTATTGAGAATATTCCAATTTAATGGTTCTCCTTAATCCTTATAGGCTATTCAAACGATACAACACCTTGCGGCAGGCCGAACAAGCCCAAGATTTTATTTAAAAGATTTATATTTTTGTCACTAAAATTTTTTTAAAAGTTTTCCGTTGAAGTTGAAGCGGATTTCAGCTTCCTATCATAGTAAAAACCTAAAAATTCCATTTGACAATCATTCAACTACTACTTCTATGATTTTAGCTGTCGACGAAAAAGACGAACAACAGGTCTCTTTATTACAGCCAGAGTTGTATCGACTCGAGTTTGCCGTCCAAATTAGGGTTCCGAGGGGCCGGCGGATTAGTTCCAAATTAGTTTAGACATTAATTAATAATATGCACGAGCTTTGAAGCATTTTGAAATTAACCTCCTATTATCTAACATGTCCTATAATGATAGACACTGTTGTAGCTTAGGTTGCCTATGGGTGTGACAATTTGGCTCCACTTAGGTGCGTCACATTGTCGGTTCCTAAAGAAAAATTAACAATGTTTATATAATCCCTAATTAATCATTTAATTAAAGAGATAAAAAAAAATTATCATAAGAAACACTTCTTATTGTTGTCACTATATAAATATTTTAACCCTATATATAATATTTGCAAAGTAGAGGAGAAGTCCTTTTCATGCTGGGCAAGGGGACCTAACTCAAATTGTTGGGTAATTGACCAATTTAATATGTGAAACCAATGATTAATAATATCATTAGCTTCTTTAAGTTTCACTTTTACCCCTTTAATTACTCCTATTTTTCTTATAACAAAAACGTATGAATTGGCTTGAGATATAATTTTAATTAAAAAATTCAGCACGAATACCACGAGTTTGAATTAAGAGAAAACTATCATGAAATTAATCTTAACAAGCTCATCGATACGACGAAAATCAAGCGATCCATTACAGAACATGCATTAATGATAAGGACAACATGCAAAAAAATTATGCCATTAGATGATAGGTATGAGGATTGAACTCAACACGCAAACTGGCTCTAATACTATGTTATCCGTAAAATTGATACGATAGAAAATAATTTAAAATAAACTATAATACTTCAGCATATATATATATATATATAGAGAGAGAGAGAGAGAGAGAGATCATTTGGCTTTTTCTTAGCAACTAATTGCACCAACTATGGAGTAAATTAATTGTGTTATGAGAGACTTGTATGAGGGTGAGTAATTTTTAAACAGTAGCTTAATTAATTATTAAACAGTAGCTGAAAAAATAAAAATTAATTAAAACCGTTGGGAATAAGCTAGGGAGTTGGTGAAGCTATCTATATATAGAGAGAGCTAAAGAGGAACAGAGGAAACCCTAGATATCCGCAATCATCTCAACACGTGCGGTGGCCCCACACGTGACTCCCCTGTCCCCTTGACCGGTTATTTGCTGCGACCGTTTATAGTTATATTATTTCGGATCACACCAATAATTTTTCCCAATAACACAAGTTTCCTCTAACAACCAAAAAAAAAAAAAAAAAAAAGAAGTAACAACTAGGAAATTTTTTTTTGTAAAACCATATACATATTTATGTTTTTCTTTGGATATAAATATGTGTCGGATGTTAAATTTTTATTACTATGTCTGATTAAATTAAATTCTGATTCAGATATAAGTCAAATTTATATTCGGATAATAACATATGCTAATATGCGTATAAAAAATGAACTAAAAACTAGTGCGAATAAAACACACAATGCAACTGAAGGTTCGTATTAATTTTATGTTCAAACTTGGTATGTTTATATTTTATTCAATAGAGTTGAGTATTGTAACTAACATAAATACAATTTTAATATAAAATTCATAGTAACATCTTTTTTTATCTCTTAGGGTGAAAATGGTTGAATACTGTTGGATTTTTTAAGAAATCATATTCGCATCCATTTTTTTTATTTTTTTGAGTGCGAATTCAGATAGGAATATGTGTCGAATATTAAATTTTGTTATCCATATTCGTATCAATTCGATTGGAGTTTATCCTAACAACTTTCACCCCAAGCTAGGAATAACTCAATGCAGAAAAAATAAAATCGAAATAAATTAAATAGAGAGAGAAAAAAAAGATAGGGAATTAAAGAGATCTTAATTTGTTATATTTTGTTACGTTAATCTTGCGTTATTTTAAAATATTTTTTAGTTAAATCTTTTGGTACCTATGTTATTGTCTCTTTATTTATCTTTCTAGTAAGTGCATAATCTTCATTGTTAAATATAAAAATGTAAAAATATTATTCTCTATTAGCTTAATTAGTTTTTGGGAAAAACAATTGTTTCACATTATTGGACACGGTATCAGAGTAGGAAGTCCCGAATCGAATTACACCAGGCTCCTTGCATAAATGATTTTTTTTCCTTTAATACAAGTCCACGTTATGAGCCTATATATTAAAAAGTTTCGAGCCTAGAAATAAGCAGGAATGTTAAATATAAAAAATATAAAACACTATTATCTATGTGAAGTTGAGCTATCAATAGCAAATGATCTTTCTTGCTACTCATTTGTTTTCGGTGATGGAGTCTTTAAATCGACAATCGGTACAGTTGAACATGATCTATACCACTTGAAGTATTTGAAAACCAATTTTTAAATTTTTTCAATATTATTGACATAATGATCAAAAGGTTTCAAAATTTGTAAGATTAATGGTCAATATAAGACGTTTTCTTGTTTAACAGTGTAAAAATATATAAATTAATTGAATTTTAGTTAGAAAATTCTTTAAACTATTTAAAACAAGATTTATGCTCTTGATCTTGATTACAAGATTTTTATCATCACTTTTTAATGAATATTCATTTTCAACCGTTCATGTTTGTGTCCGCTTGATGAACAAGAAAATAATATCAAAAAAATATAAAATTTGATTTCTAGATACTTCAAATCATACAGATCATGTTCAACAAGGCCGATCGTCGATTTGGAGGCTAGTTCTATCATCGAAAACAAATGGATGGCAACGGAGTATGTTTGCTGCTCATAGCATTCCAACTCATCAACTCTATCTACGTGTTGATTTTATAATTTTTTTATCAGCGCTTTCGATCTTGAATTTAAGAATCAAATCCTATCCTCAATTAATATCTTAAGGTTGTTTTCTTCCTAGCTATGGAAATGAAGATCAGTAGCTAAGCTAGATAGATAGATAGATAGATATGGCTTAGGCATACGGAGGCCAGATCACGCTGTGTTGGCAAAAGTATATATTTTCCACACGCAAAGAATTAATCGGTGATCATATGCAATGCATGATGATACATTATCAGTTAATTAATTAACCTCAGCATTCATGAAGCATTAATTCTCTCGCCGTCCTCGTCGCCGTCGTCGTTATCGGCTTGATTAATTAATTTGTCAAAGACGGTGGAAGCAATTATCTTCATTAATTTCAGACGCGTCTTGTGTATTAATTCTTGCAAACAGCTGGGCTTAGCCATTACACATTCATGTATGTGTAGATAGATATATACATCACAATCATTAATTAGCTCACAAGTTAACTTTAGATATTGGTTAATCTATATATTAGATTATATATACTCAGGCACTGTTTGTTTGGTACTGGGCAAAAGGAGTCGGAACAAAAGTATATATGTAGAGATATACGTACGTGCTTTTCTGTTTACCGGTGAAACTGCAGAAATTATATCGCAATCAAATTATTGCATGATCTAACTAGCATTTAAAATATAATATTAATTAGAGTACTAGTATAGCTACCTCAGAAAAGGTACTCTATAACACTGTTGATTGTTGGCTTGAATGGGCCAGCATCCTGCCCTGTGGCGGGAGGTCATGTGGGCCGAGTCATGTTCGAAATGGCGTGAGGCTGGGTTGGGCCGAGTCATGTTCGAAGTGGCGTGAGGCCAGGTGGGGCCGAGTCACAATCGAGACCCGTGGGCGCTGTTTCTGTACGCTTTAAGTGAATTGGTTGCGTATTTCTAACAGCTCGAGCTTTTGGGATTAATGGTTAGCGCCAACGATCCGACAAGTGGTATCAGAGCCAGAGGTCACGGGTTCGATTCCCGCATGCTGCAAATGTGTGCAGGTGCTGGAGGAGGGATTGTTGGCTTAAATGGGCCAGCATCCTGCCCTGTGGCGGGAGGCCATGTGGGCCGAGTCATGTTCGAAATAGCGTGAGGCTGGGTTGAGCCGAGTCATGTTCGAAGTGGCATGAGGCCAGGTGGGCTGAGTCACAATCGAGACCCGTAGGCGCTGTTTCTGTACGCTTTAAGTGAATTGGTTGCGTATTTCTAACAGCTCGAGCTTTTGGGATTAATGGTTAGCGCGAACGATCCGACATTGATGACATGACAACTATCATTATTACTCCTATATATTAGTTACTTCAACCCGAAACATTATTATTAAATCCTAAGTATCATTATTATATCCTAAATCCAATCCTTGCACTATTCTATAGTGGGAGATCGAAAGCATTTCTCATAATATTAGAATATCATTCTTTGGTAGCAAAAGTCTTTGGTAAACATGCTATTTGAGCAGGACGCCTAAGTTCGATAAAGAGGACCTCTCATTTAATTCAAGTATATATACATCTTAACCCTATCAACAAAAGATTTTGTACTCAGACGTGAGTAGGAGTGGTGTTGAATATAATATACAACAACAGTTACTTTTTAACAATTAATGTAATATGTTTTACATATAAATGAAATATTTTATACTGTACTTTCTTACTGTACGTACGTAATGCACTTTCTATGCAATCTGAAACGGAGCCTTACTATGGTTGTATTTTTTTTTAATTAATTTCTTCTTCTATTCTTTTTCTTCTTCTTAATCTATTAACTTATACTTTAAGTCTTATAAAGTTATCTTTCCATTTCTTTGTGGAATGAAAAAATGGAAAGAACTGTGTGAAGTTCCACAAAGAATGGGAAGGACTGTGTGAAGTTGCATCAATCCAGTACAATTGGTTTACTAATTGAGTTATGAAAGTTTTATATATTTAAAGTTATTTGATGGTTGGAAAAATAAGTCAAAATATATAAAGTACTTGACGTAGACCTAAAGCTGCGTTAAGAAAGAATAAGCACAAGAATGGAAAAAGAGCTACATGAAAGACATATATAATTTTTCGACAAAGACGAAAATATTATTAGCCAACTCCAAAAGCTAATTACATTGAACGCCACACATATACATAGGGTTGATACCCTAATCCTATTACGCTTGAAGATAATAAATTCTAATATATCTCTAGACCTAAACCAATTAGAAATAACCAAATAATCAAACTCAAAATAGAAAAAATAAAAAACTTTTCAAAAATAACCTAAAATGCAAAAACGGAGACCTAAACAGTTAAATTTGGATCCCAAGCTTGGCCAAAATGCTTTATGGTTCAATGCATAGACCTCGAAATGTGTTTTCCGAGTTGGGATAACACATTAAAAATAGACACTTGAGTGAAAAGTTATAGTCGTTTAAAAATTTTTCGCATTATAACAATTAACGAACTCAGCGGAAACTCTAATGCTAAATTGGCTGTATCGGTACTTATGTAGGAATTAATGAATAATGGATGCAGTATAAGCCATAATTTCTCATTAAATATAGTAGGAAATTAGTCATCATGATTAGTCGTACATGCAAATTGTCTACAGAACAGATGTACAGAATGTTTCTGCTCACCAGGTGGTCTTACAATCCGCCTAATAATGAGATTGAACTGATCCAGTAGTTACTTTTCTAAACAGCTAATTCAAATACCACAAGAGTAATAACTGTTATCCCATTAATAAAAAAAACGAGCTCTAAGGACAAATACTAAAATTATAAAAGACAGTGAAAGTTGAAAGGGTCATATAATTAAGTACCATTTAGTTCACACTACAACAGAATTAAGTTATAGCGACACATGTTTGGAATACTTTTATGTAAGTGTCTCATTTATGTCAAAACTTAAAAAAACATCTACTAATGTCTAAACATAAAGCACAATCCAATCAAAAAAAAAATAAAAATTCTACTCAACCCACCCCATTCAGCCCGTTCGGCCCGATTACAAACAGAAAAGAAAAAAAAAAGAAAAGAAAAATCTATTACCATCTCCCCTTCTCCCCTCACTCAATCCACTGAAATTCTAAACGAAAAATCCTTCCCTCTTGTCCTCCTCCGCCACCGCAACCAACAAGATAAAGTTTCGGCAATTGCTAAATGCTTAAATAAGTGTTGGTAAATTAGCAGTACTCTTTTTAGGTTATAGCGACACTCTTTAACTGTCACTATATATATCTAACGACCCCACATATAGCAATACTTTTTAAAAGTGTCGGCAATTTAGTCAGCAACATTTTTTTTTATCTGTATCGATATTTAAAAATGTTGCTATAAACCGTTTTTATTGTAGTGGATCAGAGTTTACTTTGAATTAATAGCATTAATACATCTTTTATATCTTGTTAAAAGAAGAAATAATAATTTATCGTTAATCAATAAGTTATGAAAAAATAATATTTAAATTAACTCTCATTAATCACAAGTTCATTCATACATGAAGAAGTGTTAAGTTTTTCCAATATAGAGCAAGTTTATCTAATTTCTCACAACTTAAACAAAGAGCCAAAAAAAAAAAAAAAAAAAAAAAAAAAAAAAAAGTAAAGCACTTTTAAAAGTGGCTATATTTTGATTCAGAGAGTGGACAAAGAAATACAGATTCCTAGGAAGAGGGACAAAATTAAGAGACATCTACTAAGAAAAAGTTGCATTAGTGGTCTTTGTGGGACCAATCATGGCAAAGAAAAAAGGCTAAAAAAAAAAAGAAAAAAAAAAGAGAAAGGAGAACATAATGTGGGCTCTATATGTGACCAATTATGTTACAAGAGTTTGATGTGATAAAAAGTTGAAAAATCCGCGTAGATGCATATGACATTGTTTCAAAAGTTACCTACCATTCCTAGTGCAAACTATAAAAATGTACTTAAGATTCAAAATTCAAAATTTAACTAATTCATATTTTCAGCTAAATTTATTATATTTTTTTTGAATGAATGAAACAAACAGCATATTATTTTTCTTTTTGAAGAAAAAAAAACATGGCTTTAAAAGTTTTAAGAGGTATGGGAGGAGGTCTTGTACTTTGTAAATTGGCTTCTACGCTTTTCATTTAAATATTAAAATTTCTAAATTTTACATATATATTGTTCTTGATTTAGTCCCTTACTACTAAAAACCTTTTAGGCTTAATTGTAAACACTCCTCTACATACGTTCCTCACGCTTAGGGCTGGCAAACGAGCGAGCCGGCTCGTGTTCGACTCGTGTTCGGCTCGATATTCGGCTCGCTCGAGCTCGACTCGAAATTAAATGAGCCGAGCTTGAACAAAATAAAAGGCTCGAAATTCATTTCAAGCCCAGCTTGAGTATCAGTCGGCTCGTTCGAATTAGGGTCGAAAAGCTCGAAAAGCTCGAATATATATATATATATATATATATATATATATATATATATATATATATAGAGAGAGAGAAGAGAGAGGAGAGCAGAAGAGAGAGAGAGAGAGAGTCCGCTACTATGCTATTAATAGCATGAAGCATTTGTGCTACCAAGTTTTCCGCCGTTAGATCTATTCTTTTGATCATATTTCACGCCGTTAGAGTCATACTATTCAATCCAACCCTACTCGACCTAGAGACCCACATCATCCTAACGCCACATCTCTTAATTCATGGGCCAAAAACTTGGTAAGCACCAATGACTTGGTGCTATTAATAGCATAGTAGCCTAGTTCTATATATATATATATATAATGTATTTTAATTATATATAGGCTTTAATTTATTTGGACTATATTGTTGGCCTATAAAATAAACCCAACAGTACAACCGTGCAATTGAGCCCAACTCTAATTTATATAACACACTCTCTCTTTCAGACTTTCACTTTTGCACATAACCTCAAAACATGATAACATTCAAATTCTCAAATTCTAATTCCCCCCCCCCCCCCCTCTCTCTCTCTCTCTCTCTCTCTCTCTCTCTCTGACCCTCACCGGTCAGGCAGTCACCCTAGCTGATATTCTTGCAATTATTTGTATTTTGAACTATTGGACATTTTCATCAAATTGTAGGTAATATTCTATAAAAATTAAACTATTGATTATATAATATGTCGAAAATTTCAATGCGCTCGACTCGAATTAGCTGCTCGGAGCTCGCTCGAATTAATTTCAAGCCGAGCTTGAGCCTAGATTTAGATCCGAGTTCGAGCCGAATTTGAGCTGACATAAGCTCGCTCGAGCTCGGCTCGTTTCCACCCCTACTCACGCTTTGCCCCGCGTCTTAAATATCTTTCTACATAAAAGATTTAGACAATATCATTAACCTGTACTTTAGATCTGTCTCAAATAATTAGCCTCTCCGTTCAGAGTTTCTATTTGTTTTAATAGCTACATACTGAGATAGATAACATATTTTTAAGCTCATTCAATCGCCCCTTCAAGTACCAAAATCTAAGAAGAACCATGAAAAACTATTCACCTGCGTGAGGGATTCTCTCCATCAAAAGTTAATGAAAATTTTAAATTATTAGACCTATTTGACACAAGAATTCTAAAGTGCAGGGTTGACACTGTTTGAATTTTTTTATGCAGAGAAATATTTGAGGCACGGGGCAAAGTGCAAAGATGGTTTTTATAATAAAGCCAAAAATTTTAATTGTACATACACTTCTAGTTACCTCTAGTTCTTCATCATTTGAAAAAAAAAAATTACTGACTTTTTTTTTTACAAATTAAATAACCATCTTATCCCTTCTATATAAAATGCCTAATTTATTTTAGTATAATCCAAACAGAATTAAAAGATTATTTTACAGTAAAAATTATTTTTTGATGTTCAGGGACTAAAATTTCTACCTAATTAATGAAGTGTATCAATGAAAAGTAATTAAGGAGACAAATTTGGAATAACAGAACTGTAAAAGGGACTATATATATATATATATAGAGTTGGACTGGGCTACTATTAGTAGCAAAATTTTATTGTTGCTATCCGTTTTTTAGCCTTTGGATCAACTCTTTTCATCATTTCTAATCATTGGATTAAATACTATAACCCAGTGGGGACCACTCAACCCTAGGGGGACCACTAGGGATGCAAACGGATCCGGGTTGGTGGAGCTCCTGCCCCGATCCGCCCCGACGGGGGCAGTAAATGGGAGAAAATAAACGGATTCGTTGCGGGAAATGGGGTAAATTTTACGATCCGAGATGGATTCGAGGTAGGAAACGGGAGAAATATTA